>NC_082722.1:84342172-84642172 GCF_030144855.1 Hypanus sabinus
GCACAGGCAGCAGACTTGCTTCACAAACATCCTCTCTACCGGAGAGACGAAACACGACAGGGAAACTTGATGTAATGAGAGTGCGATGTCGTGGAGAAGGGGAAGGGGAGGTGTTGGAGTGATTCGGAGAGAGGGTTATGACTACAGGTAAGACGGGGTCTGGGTGGACATTGAGGTGTGACATTACCTTAAGGTATATCTGGGTGAGGTTGGACTCCCCAGTTGCTCGGTCAATCGGGAACTCTTCATAATACCTGTGGTATGAATACAACAAACCATCGCTGCCACAAGCTTAACTATCCGCCCCTGAACCCATCCAACTGAACACAGTCACACAGAATACCACCGTTACCTACCCCCCCACCCCCAACCCCATCACAGAGAACACCACCGGAACATACCCCTGAATCCACAACACTGAACCCCAGCTGTAACTCCCCCCAAACCCCATCACACCGAATCCCAGCTATAACTCCCCCCAAACCCCATCACACTGAACCCCAGCTGTAACTCCCCCCAAACACCATCACACTGAACCCCAGCTGTAACTCCCCCGAACCCCATCACACTGAACCCCAGCTGTAACTCCCCCGAACCCCATCACACTGAACCCCAGCTGTAACTCCCCCCGAACCCCATCACACTGAACCCCAGCTGTAACTCCCCCGAACCCCATCACACTGAACCCCAGCTGTAACTCCCCCCGAACCCCATCACACTGAACCCCAGCTGTAACTCCCCCGAACCCCATCACACTGAACCCCAGCTGTAACTCCCCCCGAACCCCATCACACTGAACCCCAGCTGTAACTCCCCCGAACCCCATCACACTGAACCCCAGCTGTAACTCCCCCCGAACCCCATCACACTGAACCCCAGCTGTAACTCCCCCCGAACCCCATTACACTGAACCCCAGCTGTAACTCCCCCCGAACCCCATCACACTGAACCCCAGCTGTAACTCCCCCGAACCCCATCACACTGAACCCCAGCTGTAACTCCCCCCGAACCCCATCACACTGAACCCCAGATTGTAACTCCCCACAAACCCCATTACGACGAACACCAGCTGTAACTCCCCCTGAACCCCATTACACTGAACCCCAGCTGTAACTCCCCCGAACCCCATCACACTGAACCCCAGCTGTAACTCCCCCCGAACCCCATCACACTGAACCCCAGCTGTAACTCCCCACAAACCCCATTACGACGAACACCAGCTGTAACTCCCCCTGAACCCCATTACACTGAACCCCAGCTGTAACTCCCCCCGAACCCCATTACACTGAACCCCAGCTGTAACTCCCCCCGAACCCCATCACACTGAACCCCAGCTGTAACTCCCCCGAACCCCATCACACTGAACCCCAGCTGTAACTCCCCCCGAACCCCATCACACTGAACCCCAGCTGTAACTCCCCCCGAACCCCATCACACTGAACCCCAGCTGTAACTCCCCCCGAACCCCATCACACTGAACCCCAGCTGTAACTCCCCCCGAACCCCATCACACTGAACCCCAGCTGTAACTCACCCCACACCCCATTACACTGAACCCCAGCTGTAACTCCCCACAAACCCCATTACGACGAACACCAGCTGTAACTCCCCCTGAACCCCATTACACTGAACCCCAGCTGTAACTCCCCCCGAACCCCATCACACTGAACCCCAGCTGTAACCCCCCGAACCCCATCACACTGAACCCCAGCTGTAACTCCCCCGAACCCCATCACACTGAACCCCAGCTGTAACTCCCCCCGAACCCCATTACACTGAACCCCAGCTGTAACTCCCCCGAACCCCATCACACCGAACCCCGGCTGTAACTCCCCCCGAACCCCATCACACTGAACCCCAGCTGTAACTCCCCCCGAACCCCATCACACCGAACCCCGGCTGTAACTCCCCCCGAACCCCATTACACTGAACCCCAGCTGTAACTCCCCCGAACCCCATCACACCGAACCCCGGCTGTAACTCCCCCCGAACCCCATCACACTGAACCCCGGCTGTAACTCCCCCCGAACCCCATCACACTGAACCCCAGCTGTAACTCCCCCCGAACCCCATCACACTGAACCCCAGCTGTAACTCCCCCCGAACCCCATCACACTGAACCCCACCTGTAACTCACCCCACACCCCATTACACTGAACCCCAGCTGTAACTCCCCACAAACCCCATTACGACGAACACCAGCTGTAACTCCCCCTGAACCCCATTACACTGAACCCCAGCTGTAACTCCCCCCGAACCCCATCACACTGAACCCCAGCTGTAACCCCCCGAACCCCATCACACTGAACCCCAGCTGTAACTCCCCCGAACCCCATCACACCGAACCCCAGCTGTAACTCCCCCCGAACCCCATCACACTGAACCCCAGCTGTAACTCCCCTAAACCCCATCACACTGAACCCCAGCTGTAACTCCCCCGAACCCCATCACACCGAACCCCAGCTGTAACTCCCCCCGAACCCCATCACACTGAACCCCAGCTGTAACTCCCCCCGAACCCCATCACACTGAACCCCAGCTGTAACTCCCCTAAACCCCATCACACTGAACCCCAGCTGTAACTCCCCCAAACCCCATCACACTGAACCCCAGCTGTAACTCCCCCGAACCCCATCACACCGAACCCCGGCTGTAACTCCCCCCGAACCCCATCACACTGAACCCCAGCTGTAACTCCCCCCGAACCCCATCACACTGAACCCCAGCTGTAACTCCCCCGAACCCCATCACACTGAACCCCAGCTGTAACTCCCCCGAACCCCATCACACTGAACCCCAGCTGTAACTCCCCCCGAACCCCATCACACTGAACCCCAGCTGTAACTCCCCCCGAACCCCATCACACTGAACCCCAGCTGTAACTCCCCCGAACCCCATCACACTGAACCCCAGCTGTAACTCCCCCCGAACCCCATCACACTGAACCCCAGCTGTAACTCCCCCGAACCCCATCACACTGAACCCCAGCTGTAACTCCCCACAAACCCCATCACACTGAACCCCAGCTGTAACTCCCCCGAACCCCATCACACTGAACCCCAGCTGTAACTCCCCCCGAACCCCATCACACTGAACCCCAGCTGTAACTCCCCTAAACCCCATCACACTGAACCCCAGCTGTAACTCCCCCGAACCCCATCACACTGAACCCCAGCTGTAACTCCCCCCGAACCCCATCACACTGAACCCCAGCTGTAACTCCCCCCGAACCCCATCACACTGAACCCCAGCTGTAACTCCCCCCGAACCCCATCACACTGAACCTCAGCTGTAACTCCCCCAAACCCCATCACACTGAACCCCAGCTGTAACTCCCCCGAACCCCATCACACTGAACCCCAGCTGTAACTCCCCCCGAACCCCATCACACTGAACCCCAGCTGTAACTCCCCCGAACCCCATCACACTGAACCCCAGCTGTAACTCCCCCCGAACCCCATCACACTGAACCCCAGCTGTAACTCCCCCGAACCCCATCACACCGAACCCCGGCTGTAACTCCCCCCGAACCCCATCACACTGAACCCCAGCTGTAACTCCCCCCGAACCCCATCACACTGAACCCCAGCTGTAACTCCCCTAAACCCCATCACACTGAACCCCAGCTGTAACTCCCCCGAACCCCATCACACTGAACCCCAGCTGTAACTCCCCCGAACCCCATCACACTGAACCCCAGCTGTAACTCCCCCCGAACCCCATCACACCGAAACCCAGCTGTAACTCCCCCCGAACCCCATCACACTGAACCCCAGCTGTAACTCCCCCGAACCCCATCACACTGAACCCCAGCTGTAACTCCCCCCGAACCCCATCACACTGAACCCCAGCTGTAACTCCCCCCGAACCCCATCACACCGAAACCCAGCTGTAACTCCCCCGAACCCCATCACACTGAACCCCAGCTGTAACTCCCCCCGAACCCCATCACACTGAACCCCAGCTGTAACTCCCCCGAACCCCATCACACCGAACCCCGGCTGTAACTCCCCCCGAACCCCATCACACTGAACCCCAGCTGTAACTCCCCCCGAACCCCATCACACTGAACCCCAGCTGTAACTCCCCTAAACCCCATCACACTGAACCCCAGCTGTAACTCCCCCGAACCCCATCACACTGAACCCCAGCTGTAACTCCCCCGAACCCCATCACACTGAACCCCAGCTGTAACTCCCCCCGAACCCCATCACACCGAAACCCAGCTGTAACTCCCCCCGAACCCCATCACACTGAACCCCAGCTGTAACTCCCCCCGAACCCCATCACACCGAAACCCAGCTGTAACTCCCCCGAACCCCATCACACTGAACCCCAGCTGTAACTCCCCCCGAACCCCATCACACTGAACCCCAGCTGTAACTCCCCCGAACCCCATCACACAGAACCCCAGCTGTAACTCCCCCCGAAACCCATCACACTGAACCCCAGCTGTAACTCCCCCCGAACCCCATCACACTGAACCCCAGCTGTAACTCCCCCCGAACTCCATCACACTGAACCCCAGCTGTAACTCCCCCCGAACTCCATCACACTGAACCCCAGCTGTAACTCCCCCTGAACCCCATCACACTGAACCCCAGCTGTAACTCCCCCCGAACCCCATCACACCGAACCCCACTAGCAAAGCCTTGGAAATCTTGGTGAACGGGTTTGCAAAGCACGGCTGGGTGTTCTCACCTCTGAGTGCCCACACTCACGGAGCCACAGTCAGAGTGATTCCATTGTTAATGAGAACTGTGGATGCTTCCTTGCACCTTGATCAAAAGTACCCCCAGCCTACACTTCAGCCACACATTACCTGCCCACCATCTCGGAATTGTTGTAGACAGGAATGTTGGGTTTATCCTTGTTGTTGTATGGCCCGAAGTGGCAGTTTGGTGCTCCAAACCATTCATCAAAGCCGTGTCTGAGAGGATGGAACTGGGCTCGATGCCCCAGGTGCCTGGGGAGACAGGAAAGCAGGTCCTCACAAGGTGGACTATAACAATGCTGACTTAACCCCGTTCAAAGGAGATGTGAGGGGCAAGCTTTCTTTTACACAGAGCCTGGATTGCTGGTGGAGGCAGAGACTTCAGAGATTCTTAAGAGAAGTTTAGAGGACACATGAATGTGAGGAAAACGGAAGAATGTGGACATTTGATTACTAGTTTAACTGGTTCAGTGCAACATTGCGGGGCAAATGGCATGTTCCAGAGATGTACTGTGCTATGTTCTATGTAACAGACCTCATATTCTATCAATTCTGGCCATGACAGTGCAGTGGGCAAAGTGCATGAACTCTATTAACAGCAGCAAAATCTTTTAGGACTTCACTATCTAGTTCTCAGCTTCACAAATACATAGTCCAGATAGGACCGGCTCGAAGGGAGGATTATGTCAGCTACTGAATGGAAAACAGATTGCGGCATCTGTGGTTCTTCAGGGAAGGTGATGCGCCCTGGAGTGGGTGGGATGAAGACTGAGCATATCTGTGCAGGGATGGGAGAGTGTGGGCTGTTCCCCAGGGACAGAGCAAGAGGGAGACTTCACAGATGTGTAGTGTTTAAAATATACAAGGCATTTGGACAGGAATATGGAGTGGAAAGATTTTAGGGATATAAGACAACAGGATTAGCTGATGGATGCATTAAATTGAAGGGCATGTTTCTTACTGTGGAACTCTAAGAATCCCTGTCATTATACACTGTTCACGTTGTACATATCTGTGAAGATTGAAGTTAACCTACCATTTCCCAACAATTTTGCTGGAATATCCTGCCTTTTTCAGGAGTTCTGGCAACAGAATTTCTGAACCAGGGATTCCTCCCACGATTTCCTGAGGTGTGTATCCTGTGGAGACAGAGACTATGGTATCACTGTAAAGAGAAACAGGCACACTAAGAGTGAACACATTCATTTACTCAGCCCCAGTCCTCTGATCTGTTCCCCCACTGCCATCAGGTGTGCGTTCACACTTTGACTTGCACACTTATTCCACAACAACAAATCCTGCTAACATTGCATCTCCAAAAAACCAAATATCCCACAAGAACATTCAAAGGTCAGCCACCAGAGTAAAGTTTCGTCATGGAAAAATATAGACCAAGAGCTAATAGCACCAATAAGATTGAAGGACTTTCTCTTTATAGGTATGTCTACCAAAAAAAGTGATTTGTTTACGGTCCGATTTTAACCCATATGCAACAAGTGTTTAGAGCAGCAGAAAAATTCCTAAAATTTTAAAGCGTATGGTGCAAATCTTCTCCATTATGGAACAATAATCATTTTCTATCTGGGGGGAAACCATTCACTAACAGAACCTGGGAGGGTAAAAGTATTACTACTCTTCAAGATATCAATGGGGCAAGTACTATCCTTAGCTTTCAAGAACTGGTATCTCGAAATAATATTGATAAACACTCTCTTTTCTTCTACTTTAGAGTAAGATCAGCTTGTAAAGCCTACGGGGTTCCCTGGGGGTCAGATTTAAAGCTACATCCCATTTTAAGTTGGATACAGAGTGCTCCAAGACATATATTGTCATATATCTAAGATAAATTAAACTCCCAGAATTATAGGAATGAAAGCCTGGGATAGGGACCTATCTGGATTGGGACAAGACTTAGACTGGGATGTGATTTGGGATAATGCTGCTGGTGCTTCGAAAAACCCAAATCATCAGTATATACACTTGAAATTTTGTCATAGAGCATATCTAGCACAGAGAATTAGACATTAGATGGGACTGGTTCCTGACCCATACTGTTCATTTTGCCCCCACAGAATTGTTGGCTCTTTTTTACATGTTGTATGGGAATGTCCAGGGGTTTTTGGTTTGTGGTGGAAGGTCATCAGTATGTACTCTTACAGAACTAACGGGGGCACAATTACCAATGGACCCCGCTGTACATCTTCTAAATGATAACTCCCACCTTCCCTTACGGAAAAAAATGCAAAATCTGGCTGGAAGGCCTGACTGCAGCTAAGAAGATTGTCGTCCAGCGTTGGAAACCTCCTCATGATATTTCAAGTACTCACTGGCTTCAGAGCTTTTCGGACATTTCTTAGCTGGAATTATCATCAGCAAGAATAAATGATGCACGACAATCTTAATGTGTTTGCAATGTAATGCAATTTTGATATCTAACTTAAAAGATCTCCTGTTAAAATAGGAATGCTCTGTCTGTGCATGCACTACTATTCAGTAGGTTGGTGGGGGGGGGGAGAGAGAGGGGTGGGGGGGGAGAGAGAGGGGTGGGGGGGGAGAGAGAGGGGTGGAGGTGGGAGGGATGAGGGTTGTGGGGGTCACTGGGTTAAACAGTCAAAATGTAATCAGCAACTGGTTGTATTGAGTGTAATTTGTTAGAGTTGCAATAAAAATTGGTGATTAAAAAAAGGTCAGCCACAGGAAGAGGTAACAGGTAGCCACCAAAAATCTTGGTCACAGGAGGTTTCAAGATAGATCGTGAGGAAAAGACTCTGTTTATTATTAACACAAGATAAAAGAGTGGTCGGCAAGGATCCCTGTGAGGGCAGTGGGGAGGTGAAGGCTGGGGAGTAAAGTTAGACCATAGAACAACTCAGAAAAATACAGGCCGTTCGGTCCATGTTATTGTGCCGACTTTTGAACTTACTCCGAAATCAATCTAGTTCTCCATTTTTATTGTATCTTTGTTCCTTTCTAAGAGTATCTTAAGTTCTCCTAGTGTATCAACCCCAACCACCAGCTCTGGCAGTGTGGGCAGCCATGTGTTAAAAACGTTACCTCTGACACCCCCCTATGAGCACACAGGAAGGAATGTACAAATTTGTTTACAGAGGATGCTGGAATTGAACTCTCAACTTCGATGCCCTGAGCTCTAATAGTTTGGCACTAACCACTATGCTACCGTAACATCCTTCTTATCAACTGAAGCACATTTTTGTTGTACCTGGACTGGAACATCACAGTCTTCAGCATTTCCATGTGTTTGTGTCAGGCTCCACACACAGTAATGCTGGAGGGACTGAGCTGGTCAGTCAGCTGCTAATTAGCCAACCTTCTACCCTGGAAATGGTTACCTTCCATTCCTACTCCTGCTTGAAAGCATTAAATGCTCCTCCCCAGCTTTGATGAAAAGACAAGACTACATAGCCTACACCTCTGCAGATATGTCTCCTTGAATCCTAAGACTCAGGCCTCCAGATCGAGGGGATTTGTCAACCTCAGGTCCTGTTATTTTGACCAGTAGGGGCTGCTTTGTAATGTAGGCCCTCACTCCCATACCCCCTCAGTTACCTACCCTGTCTCACATACTGTTAATGTCTTCTGCCATTTCTGAACTCCGCAGTGTTGGCTTTCACCCAAAAACCTTGCTTGTATGTCCATGTTCACACTTACCTGATCTTCCTGGTCTGCACTTCATCACTTCCTACCTTCCTTTGGCCTGAACTTCACTCACCTCGTCACTGACACAAGCCTCTCCCTCAATCTAACGGCATCTCTTACGGGCTGTAGACAGTATCACTTTCCCCTCTGAGCTCCCTCCTCCTCAGCACTAACCCTCTGTCTCACATTCCCCCTTCCCCTGATACTGATTGTTTCACGGAGCAGTTACCCCCTTCCTCGGCCGTCCTGTGCCTGGCTTCACCCCCACTGGTGCTGACTGTTTTACAGATTAGTCACTACCGTCACCACCAACCCCCACCCGGTGCTGACGGTTCCACAAAACACTTAGCCCCTCCCTCACCCACCGCTGGGGGCTGCCCTCACCATTGCGGGCGTGAGCGTTGGTTGTGTAGAAACCATTCCTGACAGGAAGGCGGCCAGTTAGCAGTGCTGCGCGGGCTGCAGGAGAGGAAACTAATGTCATTAACTATGTCAATATTCAGTGTACAACACTCAAAATGAAACTCAATGAACTAAATATTCTACTCCTATGTTCAATCAACTAATCTCTGCAGCTGAGTACCATTCAAACAGTCCACACTGACACACCCAGACCCTATCCTGTCACTCCACAATGGTGTCACTTGCCTACATAACCATAACATCATCACTCATAAACACCCTCTTCACAGTCACTCCAACACAACCCAAAATCATCACTCCCACACAGTCACTTCCAAACACACTTTGTACTGTCTCCCTAACACACCTCAATTTCATCACTCCCCACACTGCTACTCCCTGTCACGCCTCAATACCATCACTCCCACACTGTCATTCCCAAACACACACTACACAGTCGCTCCTTGACATACCACAATGCTGTCATTCCCCACACCGTCACCCCCAAACACACTCTAGACTGTCACTTCCCAAGAAATCACAATACCGTCACTCCCGACAGTGTCACTCTTGTGACATACCCCAAAACCATCACTCCCACACTGTCACTCCCAAACACACTCTGACAGTCACTCCTCAACATAACCCAATAACAAAACTCCCAAACACATTCTGCACAGATGCTCCCCAACATACCCCAAAATCATCACTCCCCATGCTGTCACTCCCAAACACACACTGCACCGTCACTCCCCAACATAAACCAATATCATCACTTCCACACTGTCACTACCACACTCTGCACTTTCACTCCCCAACATACCCCAATACCATCTCTCCCCACACTGTCACTCCCTAACACACTCAGCAGTGTCTCCCCGACACACTCCCCACACCGTCACTCCCAAAAGCACTCTGTGCTATCTCCCTGATAGACCCCAACACCATCACTGCCCACACTGTCACTCCCAAACATGCTCTGCACAGTCGCTCCCTGACATAACCCTGAATTTTATGACACAAAGGTTGGGAATGTTGTGGATAGTGTGGAGGGCTGTCGGAGGTTACAGCGTGACATTGATAGGATACAAAACTGGGCTGAGAAGTGGCAGATGGAGTTCAACCCAGATAAATGTGAAGTGGTTCATTTTGGTAGGTCAAATATGATGGCAGAA
This sequence comes from Hypanus sabinus, assembly GCF_030144855.1. Lineage (NCBI taxonomy): Eukaryota > Metazoa > Chordata > Chondrichthyes > Myliobatiformes > Dasyatidae > Hypanus > Hypanus sabinus. Next base: position 84,352,121 of record NC_082722.1, read on the forward strand.
TATAATATTAATGGTAAGACTCTTGGTAGTGTGGAGGATCAGAGGGATCTTGGGGTCCGAGTCCATAGGACACTCAAAGCTGCTGCACAGGTTGACTGTGGTTAAGAAGGGGTATGGTATATTGGCCTTCATCAATTGTGGAATTGAATTTAGGAGCTGACAGGTAATGTTACAGCTCTACAGGACCCTGGTCAGACCCCACTTGGAGTACTGTGCTCAATTCTGGTCACCTCACTACAGGAAGGATGTGGAAACTATAGAGAGGGTGCAGAGGAGATTTACAAGTATGTTTCCTAGATTGGGGAGCATGCCTTACAAGGAAAGGTTGAACGAACTTGGCCTTTTCTCCTTGGAGCGACAGAAGATGAGAGTTGACCTGATAGAGGGGTATAAGATGATGAGAGGCATTGATCATGTGGATAGTCAGAGGTTTTTTCCCCAGAGCTGAAATAGCTAACACGAGAGGGCACAATTTTAAGGTGTTTGGAAGTAGGTACAGAGGGGATGTCAGGGGTAAATTTTTTTACACAGAGGGTGCTGAGTGTGTGGAATGGGCTGCCGGTGGTGGTGTTGGAGGCGGATACGATAGGGTCTTTTAAGAGACTCTTGGATAGGTACATGGAGCTTAGAAAAATAGAGGGCTATGGGTAACCTTAGGTAATTTCTAAAGCAAGTACATGTTCGGCACAGCACTGTGGGCTGAAGGGCCGGAATTGTGATGTAGGTTTTCTATGTAACCCAATAGCATATCACTCCCAAACACACACTGCACAGCTGGTTTCTGTCACTCTCTGCATCACCAGTCCCTGAAATACTCTAATACTGTCACTTACAAAACCATCACTCATACATTCTGCAATGACACTGCACAACAGCATGAGTCAATACTCCGCGATACAGTCACTCTCTGAAATACCCCCAATACCATCAATCCCCGTGTTGGTTCTCCACATCACTCTCGATTGAGGGGGTATCAGAACACTGCACACCCAACATGAACCACACTGGCTGCTTTATCCCCAAAACCAATCCACTTCCCTCCACGGTGTTTCAACGTACACAGACAGGAGGCCAACACTGATGAGAATGCAGGCGAGAAACTGCCCTGCCCCAGCACAAGGAACCCATAGCGGTGATCAGAGAAAGTCTCATTCGAAATGCTGTGCCACTTACACGGGGAGCAGAGTGGGTTGCCAGCGTAGAAGTTTGAGAACAGCATTCCCTCAGTGGCCATTCTGTCCAAGTTCGGAGTCTCTCTTGAAGGTTCTCCATTGACACCGAGATCGCCCCATCCCATCTGCAGGAAGTGCCGGGGTGTAGGCAGCAGCCCAGCCCAAGAGGATGGAGTGGGAAGAGGGATAAACAGGAGTAGGGGAAACAACAAGGGAGAGGGAAGTCAAATCCTGGTAGGACATATAGAGTAAATAGCAGGATCTATGGAGTGATGATAGACTAAGAGAAGTCCTTCACAATGGCGGCATAGATGCACAAGATAGTGAAACGGCATTTGGTATGCTTGCCTCAAGAGATCATTGGCAGCTCAGCTATGCTCTCTCAATCAAAAAAAAAATCGGAAACTCATCAAACTCCATTTTAAATCCAGAATCCTAATCAGAATCAGATTCAATATCACTGGCACATGTCCTGAAATTTGTTGTTTTGCAACAGCAGTACATTGCAATACATAATAATAAGAACTGTAAATAACAATAAAAAATAAAAGGGAGACAACACCAATACAATCATATAGAAACCCATACCAAGACCTGCCCCCCAAGCCAAAAACTGACTCCCAAACCAAAAACTGACCCTCCAAACAGATCAAAGAGACTGAGTTTGTTCTGATGAGAGATCGGAGAGATTGGGATTATTCTGAGGATAGACTGGGTTTATTTTGAGGACAGATGAGAGATCAGAGAGACTGGGTATCTTCTGGGGTCAGCCTGAGGTGTGATCGGAGAGACTGGGATTATTCTGAGGAGAGACTGGGTTTGTTTTGAGGACAAATCGGAGAGATTGGGATTATTCTGAGGAGAGACTGGGTTTGTTTTGAGGACAAATCGGAGAGATTGGGATTATTCTGAGGAGAGACTGGGTTTGTTTTGAGGACAAATCGGAGAGATTGGGATTATTCTGAGGAGAGACTGGGTTTGTTTTGAGGACAAATCGGAGAGATTGGGATTATTCTGAGGAGAGACTGGGTTTGTTTTGAGGACAAATCGGAGAGACTGGGATTATTCTGAGGAGAGACTGGGTTTGTTTTGAGGACAAATCGGAGAGACTGGGTATCTTCTGGGGACAGCCTGAGGTGTGATTGGAGAGACCGGGTTTGCTCGGACGGACACGCAATATTCAGACTCGCCCCATGTGTCGGGTAAGTTAACGGTGAGGAGGGGGTCATGATGGTCACGGAGGTGAAGGTTTTCATGTTGGGGAGATCACGGATGGGGATGGTTCACATGGGGTGTCAGAGCACGGAGTTGAAGCTTATTCCAGGGTCACGGACGGGTGGAACTGGGATAACATGACTCCGTGGGCCGAAGGGCCCGTGTCTGAGGTGGGGTGGGGAGGATAGTAACGTGCGCGTGCAATGATGTGGACGCGCCTCGCGGACTCACGTCGTCCATGAGAATAATGATGATATTGGGCGCGTTCCCGGTCCCGGTCGCGGTCGCGCCCGCCGCCGCCGCCGCCGCCGCCGCCGCCGCCAGCAGCGAGAGGAGACGGCAGAACGCAGCCATGGTATTCGCTGTCCGTCCGGAAGCCGTTCACGTGACAGCAGTGACACGTGATCTTCGTCACGTGGTCGCGGGAAGATGGCGGTGTGTGTGGCCGTGATCGCGAAAGAGGTGAGGCGGAAATTGGGGTGCGGTGCTGGGCCGGGAGCGATCATAGTGAGGCGGCTTCAGCTCTCCATCTCCTCCTGAGGGTGGCCTCGCTTCTGCCCCTTCCCTGGGTGAACCGTCTGAGATCTGAGCCCCGCAGCTCAGCGCTGGGTGTTGACAACCTCTCAACAGCGGCCTCTGAGCAACCGGTATCCATCACTCGTCCGGAGGATGAGAATGAGGAAGAGTCCGCTGGCTTTCTCCATCACTGCGTGTCAGTACAGCGCAGAAACAGGCACTTCGGTCCCTCTAGTCCCAGCCAAACCACTTAATCTGCCTATACAGCTCGATTCGCACCAGAACCACAGCAGAGGCACACTGACACGCACACTCAGTCTTTCTCACGCACAGACTCTCAAAGGCACACGCAGAGACACCGATGCACACAGACACGCACAGTGACAGACACTGGTACGGACACGGACAGAGGTAGATAGGCGCAAACACACGTAGGCACACAGGTGCACACGCACTCACACTGACACACAGATACACAAGGAAAACAGACATGGACACACACAGTGACACAAGGAAAATGGAGACACACACACAGAGGCATACAAGGAAAACACACAGACCCACGGACACAGGCAGACACACGAGGACGTACATGTACAAACTCACGGACACAGACTTGCACACACAAACACAGACACGCACAGAGACTGACACAGACATACGGAATCAGAGACAGTGACACGGAAACTGACAAATGGTCACTGGCATACAAACAAATATGCACACACAGAATGTCACTGGTTAGGACTGGACCCAGCATTAAAACTGCCTATAGTTCGATAGTGAATCACTTTCCAGGGTCGGTCGGTTTGTCTGTTGTGTGTCTAACTCCAGGACTATCGTCTGTTCGCTCACTGACTCCTTCTGCCCAGTTTGTTTCGAACGCCAGGCCTTCAATTGGACCATTTGCTCTAATTTCCTTGCAGCTTGCTATCAGATGTCATTTGTTAATTCTTGTGTGTGGAGCCACTCGGGATGGAGGAGCAACACATATCTGTCTGGGCGCCTCCAACCTGATGGCATGAGCATTGATTTCTCCTTCCAGTCATTTTTTTCCTTTCTTTTCTTTCCTGCTCCCCCCACCCATTTCTTCTGTTGCCCTCGCTGACCTTTTACCTCTTCTCACCTGCCTATTGCCTCCCACTGCATCCACTTCTGGAAATCTACCTGACCTGCTGAGTTCCCCCAGCATTGTGTGTGTGTTGCTCTGGATTTCCAGCATCTGCAGAATCTCTTGTGTTAATCTTTTACAAGTTTAAGGCTGCCATGCGGATTGTTGAGAGTGGCCTATGGTTGTGGTACTGTGCATATAATAGTAAAGCATAGCAGACCATAAGACTATAATATATTGGAGCAGAATTAGGTCATTTGGCCCATTGACTCTGCTCCACCATTACATGATGGCCGATCCAATTCCCTCTCAGCCCCAATCTCCCCCATAACCCTTCATGTCCTGACCAATCAAGAATCTATCAACCTTTGCCTTAAATATACCTAATGACTTGGCCTCCACAGCTGCCTGTGGCAAAGAGTTCCACAGACTCACCACTGTGGCTAAAGAAATTACTCCTCACCTCCATTCGCTATGTCCACTTGTCTTATACTCTCCCACTATAGGAAACATCCATATCCACTCTATCAAGGCTTTCCACCATTCGATAGATTTCAATTAGTTCACCCCTCATTCTTCTGAATTCCAATGAATACAGGTCCGAAGCCATCAAACGCTCTTCATATGACAAGCCATTCAATCCTGGAATAATTTTCCCAAACTTCCTTTGAACCCTCTCCAGCTTCAGCACATCCTTTCTAGAATAAGGGCCACAAAACTGCTCACAATATTCCCAGTGAGGTCTCAGCAATGCTTTATAAAGTCTCAACATTACACCCTTGCTTTTATATTCTAGTTCTCTTGAAATGAATGCTAACATTGCATTTGTCTTCCTCACCACAGGCTCAACCTGCAAATTAACCTCTAGGGAATCCTGCACAATGACTCCCAAGTCCCTTTTGTGCCTCAGGTTTTTGTATTATTTTTCTCCATTTAGAAAGTAGTCAACTCTTTAATTTCTTCTACTGAAGTGCATAACCATATCTGTCTAAATCCTCTATAGCCTCTCTACTTCCTCAAAACTACCTGCCCCTCCACCTATTTTTCATATCATCTGGAAACTTTGCAACAAAGCAATCAATACCATCATCCAAATCATTGACATATAATGTAAAAAGAATCGGTACCAACACCAGCCCCTGTGGAACACCACTAGTCACCGGCAGCCAACCAGGAAAGGCTTCCTTTATTCCCACTCTTTGCCTCCTGCCAATTAGCCATTGCTTTATCCATGCTCGAATCTTTCCTGTAATACCATGGGCTTGTGTGGGACCTTGTCAAAGGTCTTCTGAAAATCCAGTTACACACATTGACAGATTAATGAATTCCAACAGATTTGTCAGGCAAGATTTTCCCTTGAGGAAACCATGCTGACTACGGCCTATTTTATCATGTGCCCCAAGACCACATCCTTTTTTTTGTAATTTATTTTTTATTGAAGTTCGTCATCAAACATTTCCATAAAATGTATTTCAGATATTTTACATATATATCGTTTAGTCATATATGCCACAAATCTTCACATGATATTTATCTGAGGTATACACTTATAGAAAAGAGAGGAAAGAAAGAACAAGCAAAAGGAGAAAACTATGTTCAAGTAGGGAGTGATTTTTTTTTAAACAACATATTCATTGATTTGTGAGAATAAAATCAGGCCTATTTTCCCAGTATGAACAAATTGTTACAACTTATGATGAACAGATGCTGTTATCTTCTCCATTTTGTAAATGTCCATTGTAATTTCCATCCATGCATGTAAAGTTGGGCTATCCTGTGATAACCATTTCCTAGTAAGAGTCATTTTACCAGCCACCAGCAGTATATTTATTAAATATTTATCTCTTTTCAACCATTCTTGAGGTATATACCCAAAACATACTGTCGGCCCTCCTTATCTCTGAGGGATTGGTTCCCTCGTGGATACCAAAATTCGCGGATGCTCAAGTCCCTTATTCAACCTGTCTCAATGCAGTGGACCTTTGTCCCAGCGGAACCCCAGACTTTATTTAACCTGTCTCAGTGCGGTGGACATTAGGACCCAGCGGCAGAGAATCCGGTGTGTTTCTGTTCACGAAAATAATCACGATAACAATTGAAAATAAAGTGGAAATAATAAGGCGATCGGAAAGAGGTGAAACGCCATCGGTCATTGGAAAATCGTTAGGCTACGTCAGTCAATGATCAGAACTATTTTAAAGGATAAAGTGCGAAAGGCTCTGCCCCAATGAAAGCTACAATTATTACTAAGCAACGCAGTGGTTTAATTTTTGGTTTTTCGGGTTTTGGGTTTTTTGATTCTCCACATCAACCCGGCACAGTGGAGAGCGCACTCGGAAGTGATCTGTTACTAGAACTTCCCGAGCCCGGCACTGAAACATATATTCTTAAGTGTTTTATATGCATAGTAAAGTAAAATATATACTATATACAAAGACAAACGTTTGACTAACTGACGCTAAATAATACTGGATGTACCTGTTCCAACTTACTTAGAGAACTATCGATTTTTTTTGATCCTGATCCACAGTAACCCATGCACATCCTCCCGTAAACTTTAAATCATCTCTAGATTATTTATAATACCTAATACAATGTAAATGCTATGTAAAATAGTTGTTATACTGCATTGTTTAGGGAATAATGACAAGAGAAAAGTCTGTACATGTTTGAACAACAAGTGCTGGAAGAGCACTTCCGGGTTTTCGCGATTCGCGGTTGGTTGAATTCGCGGATAAGGAGGGCTGACTGTATGGTCTTACTTTCTAAGGTGCCAAGACCCCATCTTTAGCAATCAACTCCAGCGTCTTCCCAAACACTGAGGTCAAACCAACTGGCCTATAGTTTCCTTTTTTCTGTCTCTCTCCTTTCTCTTGAGCCACCTCTTTCAGAATCCTGGAGTGTACACTGTCTGGTCCAGGTGACTCATCTACCTTCAGACCTTTCAGTTTCCCAAGAACCTTCTCCCTAGTTATGATAACTTCACACAGTTCATGACCCCTGACACCTAGAACTTCCACCATAGTGCTAATGTCTTCCACAGTGAAGACTGATGCAAAATACTTAGTTAGTCTGACATTTCCTCGTCCCGTTATTACCTTTCTAGCATCGTTTTCCAGCAGTCCGATATCCATACTTGCCTCCCTTTTAAGTATCAGAAGAAACTGTTGGCATCCTCTTTAATATTATTGGCTAGCTTACTTTGGTATTCTGTCTTTACATTCTTAATGACTTTTGGTTGCCTTCTGTTATTACTTAAAAGCTTCCCAATCCTCTAACTTTCCACTAATTTTATCTCTATTATATTCCCTCTCTTTGACTTTTATGTTGGCTTTAACTTCTCTTGTTAGCCACAGTTGTGAAGTCTTGCCTTTAGAATACTTCTTTCTCTTTGGGATGTGCATATCCAGTGCCTTCCAAATTGCTTCCTGAAATTCCAGCCATTGATGCTCTGCTGTCATCCCTACAAGTGTTCTTTCTTTCTTTCTTTTCTTTTTCAATCTTTTTATTGAGTTTCATATATAAAAAAAATAACATAACATAATATTGAATAGGTTGTACATACATTAGGTTTGAACTTGAATTAATAATAACATATTGGTATCTTATTAAAATATCAGCAAAAAAGTGTTCTTTTCTGATCAATTCTGGCCAACTGCTCTCTCATGCCTCTGTGATTCCCTTTACTCCACTGTAATACTGATACATCCGACTTCCACTCCTCCTCACATTTCAGGGTAAATTCGATCATATTATGATCACTGGCCCCCAAGGGTTTTTTTTTAACCTTAAGCTCTCAGATCGATTCTGGTTCACTGCACAACACCCAATCCAGAACAGCTGATCCCCCAGTGGGCTCAAGCACGAGCTGCTCTGAAAAGCCATCTCATAGGCACTCAAGAAATTCCCCCACCTGTAATCCAGCATCAACCTGATGTTCCCAATCTAACAGGCATATTGAAGTCCCCATGACTCTTTTGGCATGCATTTTCTATCTCTTGTTATAATTTGTGGGGCACAACCTTAGTACTCTTTAGGGGTCTGTGTATAACTCCCATCAGGGTCTTTTTACCTTTGCAGTTCCTTCGCTCTATCCACAACGATTCAACACCTTCCGACCCTACGTCACCTCTTTCTAATGATTTGATTTCATTTTTTACTGACAGAGCAATACTGCCCCTCTGCCTTTTTGCCAGTCCTTTTGTTACAATGTGTAACCTTGGACATTAAGCTCCCAGAGATAATCTTTCAGCCATGATTCAGTGATGCCTACATCATACCTGCCAATCTGTACCTGTGCTCCAAGTTCATCTTCTTTATTCCATACACCGTGCTCTTTCAAATGTAACACCTTCAGACCTGTATTCACCCTTTTCAATTTTGTCCACCTTTTACTTTGAAGCTCATCCTGTTGACTGCTATTTTGCCCCATCATCGGCCTCTCTTTGCACACATTGCCTTTGTGTGTAAACCAACTACATCATCTTCTGCACTATCATTCCATACACAGGTTCCCATCCCCCTGCCAAATTAGTTTAAATCCTCCCAAATAACTCTAGCTAAACTGCCTGTAAAGGTATTGGAACCCCTTCATGTTCAGGTGTAACCTGTCCTCTGTATACGGGTACATTGCAGTGGTGCCATGCATGTCACAGTGAAGCATCTGTGACTACTGACACCTGTTCTTCGCTCTCATGTAGAATTATCCTTTGTACATCAAAACGGTGCCAACGGAGAATGAACTGAAATTTCATTACACAGTACACACTTCACTGGACGTTGTGGAGGAGAAGATTTCAGCAGTGGGAAAGGCGCTGGTAGATCAAAGAGAACTCTACCTGGGTCTGCTCTACCCCACTGAGGATTACAAAGTGTATCCTTCCTACAGTGCTGAGCATTGGGACTGGGTGTGGGGCAAGGGTTCAAGGAACTAGGTTTCTCTGGGGTCAAGGGATGACTGAGGCAATGGCACTGGGGTTGGGGGGTGTTTGTGTGTAAAGGAATGGTTCGGGAGAGGTTGATCTGTGTTGGTGCAGTGTGTTCAAGGCAGTAAACTGAAGGATTTCCACTGTAGCCCCGCTCGGAACTTGTGCTCGGCAGTTCAAAAGTGAGTTGACTTGGATTGATTGATAGAATGGGCAAAAAAGTAGCAGATCAAAGTTCAAAATAAAATTTATTTTCAGAGTACATACAATCCTGAAACATTTTTTGTGGGCGTACTCAGTAAATCTGTAGAACGGTAACTGTAAACAATGCACAACAAACTGTGCAAATGGAGATGTAAGTAAATAGTAATAAATAACCAGCTTGAAATAACAAGATACAAGAGTACTCAGATGAGTGCCGTTATCCCTTTCTGTTCAGGTGCCTGATGGTTGAGGAGTAGTAACTGTCCTGATCCCTGGTGCTCCTGTAGCTCCAGCAGCCATTTAAAGCAATACAGCATAGTGTATGGTCATGCACTTAGGTAGAAGGAATAAAGGTGTACACTATTTTCAAAATGGCGAGAAAATTCAAAAATCATAAGTGCAGAGGGACTTGGAAACCATGCAGGTCTCCTTAAAGGTTAAGTTGCAGGTTGAGTCGGTGGTATGGAAGGCCAATACAATGGAGAAGATGTTTTCTACAGTGGGGGAGTCAAGGACAGCCTGAGTAAAGAGGAACATCCATTTAGAACAGAGATGAGGAGGAATTTCTTTGACCAGAGGATGGTGAATCTGTGAAAATCATTGCCACAGGCGGCCATAGAGCCAACTCATTGGGTGTATTTAAAGCGGAGGTTGCTAGGTTTTTGATTAGCCAGGGTGTCAAAGGTTACGGGGAGATGGCAGGAGAATGGGGTTCAGAGTGAAAAAGAATCAGTCATGATCAAATGATGAGGCAGCATGATTGGGCCAAGTGGCTGGTGCTGCCCCTCTATTGCCTGGTCTAATGACCATATGTGTCAGCTCTGTGTGGCTTACCCACAGGGAGACTTCACCAGCAGAATTTCAACCTTAACCCCACTTCCAGATACGGCTATGTCACCAACACCAAAGTGAAATTTGTTATTGTGGTAGATTCTTCCAACATCGCGCTGAGGGACAATGAAATCCGTAGTGTAAGTTACTCAGTGGCTGATGTGTGGGCTTTAGAGAGTTCACTGACACCGGGAGTGTGTGATGGGACAGTGTAGAGGGAGCTTTTTGCTGTGTCCAATGCTAAGGGGGTATGCTGTGGTGGTGTAGAGGGAATTTCACTCTGTGTCTGACCCAGGGAGTGTGTGATGCAATGGTGCAGAGTTTCACTCTCTGTCTGACCTGGGGAGTGTGTGATGCAGCGGTCCAGAGGAAGTTTCACTCTCCGTCTGACCTGGGGAGTGTGTGATTTGATGGTCCAGAGGAAGTTTCACTCTCCGTCTGACCCAGGGAGTGTGTGATGCAGCGGTCCAGAGGAAGTTTCACTCTCTGTCTGACCTGGGGAGTGTGTGATGCAGCGGTCCAGAGGAAGTTTCACTCTCCGTCTGACCTGGGGAGTGTGTGATGCAGTGGTGCAGAGTTTCACTCTCTGTCTGACCTGGGGAGTGTGTGATTTGATGGTCCAGAGGAAGTTTCACTCTCCGTCTGACCTGGGGAGTGTGTGATTTGATGGTCCAGAGGAAGTTTCACTCTGTGTCTGACCTGGGGAGTGTGTGATTTGATGGTCCAGAGGAAGTTTCACTCTCCGTCTGACCTGGGGAGTGTGTGATGCAGTGGTCCAGAGGGAAATTCATTTGCACTATTGCGCGACACAGTGGTGTAGATTGAGAGCAGCTACCTCTCCAATGCTTGAGACACAGGTTCAGTCCTGTCTAGTGTAATGGTCTCCTCCGTGTCCCGAGGCCACGCAGCTTGGTAGGTTAACTGGCTACTGTCAACAACCTCTGGTGTAGCAGAGTGGAGGAATCTGGATGGAGTTGATGAGTGTGTAAATCACCCCTCATGTAGGTGAGTGTGGGAGTCTGGGAGAGTTGATGATTGTGTAATCAACCTCTCATATAGATGAGTAGCAGAAATTGGGGGAGTTGAGTATATAAATGTTCCCTCGTGTTGGTGAGTAATGGAATCTGGTGTAAACGTCCCCTTGTGTAGGTGAGTAGTGGAATTTGGAGGAGTTGACTAGTGTGTAAATGTTCCCTCATGTATGTGAGTGCTGGAATCTGGGGGAGTTAAGTGTGTAAATGTTCTGTTGTGTAAGTGAGTAATGGAATCTGGGGGAGATGGCGACTGTAAACAGCCCCTCGTGTAGGTGAGTAGTGGAATCTGTGGTGACGGTGAGTGTGTAAATGTTCCCTCGTGTAGGTGAGTAATGGAATTTGGGGGAGTTGAATGTGTAAATGTTCCCTCGTGCAGGTGAGTGGTGTAATCTGGGGCAGTTGATTAGTGTGTGAATGACCCCTCCTGTAATTGAGTATAAGAATTTGAGGGTGTTGATGAGTATGAGTGAGTGGGTGAATCTCAGGGAGTTGACAAGTATGTAGAAGGAAAGGGGAACAGTATAAGGACTAATTGAAATGTGAGGCTGATCGGTTGGTGCACACTCAGTGGGCTGAAGGGCCTGTTGCTAAGTTGTTTATCTTGACTGGTGGAGTGCTGGCAGGCAGATGCTTTCAGTATTTTTGTTTTTCTTTATAGATGTTTCGGAAGCTGCACAATTCTTACACTGATGTCGTGTGCAATCCGTTTTACAACCCGGGAGAAGTGATTCAGTCCAAGTAAGGAGTTTCCAATGCAAAGCATTACAATTGCTGTGGTCTTGAGAAACCACCGGCCAGGAGGCAATGAATGATAGTTTTTGTTAGGTTAAGATGGCTGATCTGGGTACTTCCAGAGTTGTTTTGACTGTTTGAACACAGGAATTTTCTGTCTGTTTTACAGTAGGTATGACTTTATATTGTGACAATTTTCCAATGCAGGTTTGATGTCAAGCACAATCACTCTTGCCTTCTGTTTGCAGTTTTGCTCTTTTGCTTATTAGACCAGGTGGTCAGGCAATGCCCAAACTGAGCATCAGTGAGCATTTTGTGCTCCCAGACAGCAGTGATAATACTCTCCATGGTGATGCTGATGGCTGATTAATTTGTGTTTTGTAGGTGGGACCTGATGAGTAGTTTTCCACACTGCTGGCTACTTGCCAGTTCTGTACCTGCACTGGAACAGCACGGCTTTGCAGCTGGTTCTGGGCTGCAGATCTCCGCCCTGCAGACAGGATGCTGTTTGGTGCCTTTGTAAACAGTGTGTTTAGCTTTGTTTGAATTCCACGTGGAGTGAATGAAATTGGCGAAACTGGATAGCTGAGGTGGAATATCCGGGGAATCCTTCTGACTGATCTGTTTGAAGGCGTCAGACTCTGCACCATGTCATAGTTAAGGTAGAATGTTCTGGGATTTCCCTGTCCCCAATAATTTTAGACCATAAGACATAGGAACAGAATTAAGCCATTCAGCCCATCAAGACTCCTCATTTTTCACCACTGTTCATAATAGGTGTGGCTGCAATAGAGAGCATATTCCAATTTGCCTGTTGTGGGACCATTTTACTCTTGTCCTGTGTTGTAGCTTTTCAGTGTTTGGATCTAGTTTTCTAGTCATAGGATTGTACAACACAGAAGGGGGCCCTTCACCTCACCTTGTCCACGTAGACTGTGATGTCTATATGCTATTCCCACTTTCCACATCATGGCTGTGGCCCTGTACTCCCTTCCTATCCAAGTACCTGTCCAACATAGTAATGGAGTCGGTGCCACCATCCCCTCGAGCAACTCGTTCCAGATATCCCTTGCCCTCTGTGTGGAAAACATTTTCCATAGATCTCTAAATTTCTCCCTTCTCTGCTTAAACCTTGACCACTTTGTAAGTTTGAATTTGAAGGTGGAGTGCAGAGTTCATGGTGGGAATCTTGGTAGTGTGGAGTCCACATCCATGGATCCCTCAAAGTTTCTGTGCAAGTTGATAGAGTTGTGTAGAAGGCATATGGTGCAACGGTCTTCATTAGTAGGGAGATTCAGTTCAAGAGCTGCGAGGAAATGTTGCAGCTCTATAAAAAACATAGTTAGAATATTGTAAGCCCAAGAGATTCTGCAGATGCTGGAAATCCAGAGCAACAGACACAAAGTGCTAGAGGAACTCAACAGGTCAGGCAGCATCAATGGAAATGAATAACCAGTCGACGTTTCAGGCCAAGACCCTTCATCAGTCCTGATGAAGGTTCATGGAGTATTGTGTTCAGTTCTGGTCACCTCATTATAGGAAGCATGTGGAAGCTTTAGAGAGGGTGCAGAGGACATTTACCAGGATGCTGCCTGGATTCGATAGCATGACTTATGAGGATGGATTTGAGTGAGTTAGGGCTTTTCTCTTTGAAGCGAATGAGGATAGAGGTGACCTGATAGAGACGTCCAAGATAATAAGAGGCATAGATCGAGTGGACAACCAGAGACTTTTTCCCAGGGTGGAAATGGCTAATACGAGGGAGCATAAGTTTAAGGTGATTGGGAGGAAATTATAGTGGGGATGTCAGAAGCAGTTTTCTTTTACAAGAAGAGATGGGCATATGGAATGCCCTACAGGGTTGGTGGTAAAGGCAGATGCATTAGGGGCATTTTTGTTTTTAATTTCAATCTGTAGTTTTATTGACTCTATGATAACTCATCTTTATTAATGAAAGTAGTTTGGAGAGTCATAAAAATAGGCCCTTCGGCCCACTCTCTCTGATGATTCCTGCCCAGATGCATCTTAATGAGGTTGCTGATTGTTTACTGAGGTAAGGTGATTTAAGTTTGTAAGCCTCCGTCTGGATTGAGACCCCAGGTGTTGGACTATTTTGAGAAGTTTGCCCACTATGCAGCCATGGAGATCCATGGAGATCACCTTACCCGGAATGTTCTCTGAACCATTTACATTTCTGTAATTTGAGACTCCTGCAATTTACTTAGCACCGTCTGCCCTGTGGAAGCCTGTGGTACTGACAGGCTGTGTTTCAATTCTTGGTGAGCCAGACCTATTCTGTGTAAAAGAAGGAATGGTTTTTTCTGTCAGTGGCAGAGGAAAGTGGTTCACTGCCAATGCTTCCATCCACCACACACTGCTGTTCCCTTATCAGGCAAATAGCACTGAATAAAATGGCCAATTGCAGTTAGCAAAGTATGGATAGTAAAGTTGTACAATATTTTCCATTTGATGAGAGAGTGTTCAGCTGAGGAATGATAGTGATAGTGGTTGCAGCCCGTTAATCTTCCAGCAGCAGCCTTTCACCTCCTACAATGAAGAGTGTTCTTGCAGAAGCTCGGTGCTTTCTTGGATTCTGGTCAGCTCTGCATTGTGTTTTTGGGAACTCCAACTAACTGCTGCTCTTGTACTGTTTGTTTCAGAGTCTTTGACAACATGGTTTCTGGCATGATGGTCCAGGTGTGCTGAGGCTTTGACCTGGAGTTCCTGCTTTCCGCTGGGCCTGTGCTGTTCAACCGTCCACCTGCTCAACACTGACTGAAATCAAATGCCATCTGCATTTATAGGCAAACTTTTCAACTCAAGGGTTATCACTCAAGTATACGTTATGCATAATTCCCTCGAAAATCATAACACGGTCAGTAATGGGTAAGGTTTCCAGGGCTCAATATCCTGGCCCACCTGTTTCTTAACACCGTTTCAGTGATTTCTTCATGAATGGTAGACGGCATGTTCTATGATAGCAGCACTGTTGTATGGCATATTGTGGCTCTCAGCAGCTGAGTCACTTCCACACTGATAAAACCTGGTACCCAAAGCAAGACTTGGGTTTTCATTGAGCTGAGACCCTTCTGTTGGAGGGAAGTGTCCCTGTATAATTGTGTATGTGGGAATTTTAACTAAATTTCATAATTTCCTGGTCTACCATTAATTCAGGAGCCAGTGTCATTTCTGTGTCATCTTTTTCATGGGGGAATCCATAATTCAAGATCTGCGGGTATAGGAAGTATTGAATTTAGATTTTGAGATTTTCTGTGCAATCAGCCTGATGTTAGGTAGTGAAACTTACTTGAGTGTATATCTTTTGCCTTTTATTGTTGAATTGTAAATATAATTTCATCCTCCGTATTCTGCTCTTTAGTTATACTTCGGGTAACACCAGCTGATGTACAGCTGTGTCCTCCCAGGATTCCAGTTGGCAAACTGAAAGCTTTCATCTTACACTGATTCTCATGGCAGTGGTTGTGAGCAAGACCCATCCTGGGGACTTCAGTGGTGCTGTTCTTTAAACAATAATACTGCATTCTGTGTAGATGTTTATTCCTCAATATTGGTGAAAAGATGATCAAATCCTATTGGTTTGTGGGACCTTGCTATACAAACATTGTATGTCTTTTATTACACTGTGCTGAACAATTCCACAGTGGCTTAGCTAGAGGAGCCACTTTGGGTGCTGTCTGTGTGGGTTTCTTTCCACTTCACAAATTTGCAGATCGTACCGCACACCAACAAGACCTTCAACTCACACTGAAACCAATTAAATGAGTAATCAGATAACCAACTAAACTAATTGCTACTGTGCAATGTCCATATCCTTCCATTCCCCTCACAGGCTATTTGGTCACTGCTCCAAGTCGGTGAGGGATGAATGTAAGTGAAGGGGTGGCTTATAGTCCATACAGACTCTGGGACAAAGAGCTTGTTTCAGTGCACTTATTCTGATTCCAAACTGACACAAACAGGAATCTTGATCAGACTTGTGAATTTGTTATTTTGTCATGAGAGTAAACATAGACCATAGAAAACCTACAGCACGATACAGGCCCTTCGGCCCACAAAGTTGTGCCGAACATGTCCTTACTGTAGGCTTACCCATAGTCCTCTATTTTTCTAAGCTCCATGTACCTATCCAGGAGTCTCTTAAAAGACCGCATTGTTCCTGCCTCCACCGCCAGCAGCCCATTCCATGCACTCACCACTCTCTGCATAAAAACTTATCCTTGACATCTCCTCTGTACCTACTTCCAAGCACCTTAAAACTGTGCCCTCTCATTCTAGCCATTTCAACCCTAGGAAAAAGCCTCTGACTATCCACACAATCAATGCCTCTCATCTTATACACCTCTATCAGGTCTCCTCTCATCCTCCGTCACTCCCAAGGAGAAAAGGCTGAGTTCACTCAACCTATTCTCATAAGGCATGCTCCCCAATCCAGGCAACATCCTTGTAAATCTCCTCTGCACCCTTTCTATAGCTTCCAGATCCTTCCTGTAGTGAGGCGACCAGAACTGAGCACAGTACTCCAAGTGGGGTCAGACCAGGGTCCTCTATAGCTGCAACATTACCTCTTGGCTCTTAAACTCAGTCTCACGGTTGATAAAGGCCAATGCACTGTATGCTGCCTTAACCACAGGGTCAACCTGTGTAGCAACTTTGAGTGACCTATAGACTCGGACCCCAAGATCCCTCTGATCCTCCACAATGTCAAAAGTCTTGCCATTAATGCTATAATCTGCCATCATATTTGACTTACCAAAATGAGCCACTCACACTTACCTGGGTTAAATGCCATCTGCCACTTCTCAGTCCAGTTTTGCATCTTATCTGTAACGTCTGACAGCCCTCCACACTATCCACAACATCCCCAACCTTTGTGTCATCAGCAAATTTACTCACGCATCCCTCCACTTCCTCATCCAGGTCATTTATAAAAATGAAGAGTAAGGATCCCAGAACAGATACCTGAGGCACACCACTGGTCACCGACCTCCATGCAGAATATGGCCCATCTACAACCACTCTTTGCCTTCTGTGGGCAGGCCAGTTCTGGATCCACAAAACAATGTCCCCTTGGATCCCTTGCCTCCTTACTTTCTCAATAAGCCTTGCATGGAGTACCTTGTCAAATGTCTTGCTGAAATCCATATACACTACCTTCATCAATGTGTTTAGTCACATCCTCAAAAATTCAATTAGTTTTAAGATTAGGTTTTTCTTGATGTGGATCTTGGAGGATGAACAGAAATCTGATGAATGTACATGAACAGCCTGCCTACACAGTTGTTTCTGCACCACTGCAGGCCTGTTATAAATACAATTAAATCTGATATTAAAATCTTTTTATTACACAGGTACAGAATAAGTAGCGACATACTTGCTCCAATGTTACAATCATAGCTGAATACAGTAGAACAGTACTGAGAGCCCAAGTTGGGGGGAAGAGCATGCACTAGAATGGCTACAGAACTTGGGAATGGCGGGGAAAAGCAAAACTCTTCATCTTCTGTACTGTGAATGTTCAATATAATAGATTCATCCACTCTGAGGAGATACTGGTGTCATTCCCAAAGGATATAATGAACACACATACTTGCTCAGAGGTACACTCCTGTAATTTCAACTTTGTTAGTTCTACCAATGCTCTCATTTCTGCTGTTCACCACCCTCAACCAAACAGCAGCCATTGAAGAGGAAGGCACGCACAAGACTAAAGCTGACTGAACACAGAGCAGATGAACTAGAATTGTGGGCCAGGCCAGTTGAACCCTTACCTGGTGAGTGTTACCTTTCTCAGGAGGTCCTGAACAACATTGGACGACTACAATAACAGCCGGTAGGTTTAGTCTCTGATCTGTTATTAATAGCTGTGGTCACTGGAACATGAGGGAGGCAAGATGCCCTGGAATACTGCAGCAGAAAGGGTGGGCCAGTGAGGTCGAGGAAGGAAATAGATCTTATAAAGTGCTATTTTTGGCCGACTAGAGGTGGTTTTACTGCTTGAGCTGTGGGTCTACCTTTGCTGGAAAGTGATCTGATTACAGTACAGGCAAATCGACTTGTTTTAACATTTCTCATCACAATTTTTGGGCAGCAGATAAAAGAGACTGCAGGCCAGAGAGGATGCAAGGTCAAGCTCAACATTAGCTGTGTGAAGATGAACATGGGAGGTCAGCATCAATTCCCTTTGATTCAGGAGGCATTTTCCACTCTGTACTACCCTTCCTACAAGACATAAGAGCAGAATTAGGCCATTCAGCCCATCAATTACGCTCCAGATCACAGCTCAACACGTTTATTTCTCCTCTACATAAGAGTGAGAATAAACATAGTGCTTGGGGCAATCCGGAGTCAAGGGGACATGCTAGTGTTAGAATGGAGGCCACCTGGTCTCCAGCTCTAGGTGTTGCCACCTTCAGTCGCTAGATGGATTGTTGGGTATTCATTGCCTCCACTTGAGAGTTTTATAGGATATCTACTCCTCTTTACCCGAGGGTGTGTGGTTGGGCTAGGGTGAGGTGAATCAGCTACGTGATTACCCAGGACACCACTCAAACGCCCTTGAGCAAGGCCCATTCTGTAACCTTGTACCTAAGGATGATAGATCATATTCTGAGTCAGTAAACCTGGAGGCAACGCCTGTGGCTTTGTGCAGTAATTAGTAAGCTTTAGGGTGGAAGGGGGATTCTGAAAAAAGAGTGGGTGATTATAAAATCTGGAAACAGAAAATGGGCCACAATTAAAATCAAGACTATGAATATATTATCTCTTAAGATATTTATAAAAAATAAACCTTATCCTTATCACACGATAAATAAAGTAAGCTTCCTGCCCCTCTGGAGCAGTGCAATCAGTAATGGAAAACAATACACCTTGTGCTCAACACAATAGCCACAGTGGCTGATAGATGTCCACACACACACGGCACATTCACAGGGCAGCAAGCAGCGTGTGAGGGACGTGGCCCACATGAAGAGCAGTACTGTACTCTGCTATGTAAGAGTAAAAAAGTTCAGGATGGGAGCAAAAAGGTCTTTTTTTGAATCATCAGCATTATCCAGAGGCTGCTGTTACACCCAGCTATTCACTTTCCTTGTATCAGTGCATGAGAGAGAAAACCCACTATACCTGTAGTAATAGAGATGGTGCTTTGGAAACTCATGGCGATGCCATAGTGAAAATCACCAGGACAGCAGCCTTCGGGCTTGACTCTGCAACATGGCACAGCCCATCATAGCAGCAGATCAAAGTGAATTGGTCATGTGTTCAAATCCAGCACCTGCGGAGAAACAGTGACCTATTCAAGGAAAATAATGCCCAGTGGAAACACCACGGGTGGCTGATGCTGGAGGAACTCTGGTTCCTGGGGGCAGAGGGTGGTTGATGATATGGGTCAGGAATGACCATTTTGTAGTTTGGTCTTGTAACTGAAGCTTTGGCCTGTTTCTGTGATAAGTTAAAACTGAACAGTTAATAGGTAATAACTATCTTTGAAGCAGATTTTTGGAGTCAGAAGGTGATTTGGCTTTCAATTCCAGGGGGCAGCATCTGTAGTCCCTTTACTGTTGCTATAGAGAGGAAATAGCGAGGACTCAGATAGAAAAAGATGTAGTGATGTACAGTTGGGAGCAAACATGGAGAAATGGGCAGGAAGTTTTTAGTTCATTTCATGCATGAAAATAAAACGGTCATCATTGAAGAAATATCTGAACATCACAGAGGATCACTGGACAAGGGAAAAACGAGAGAGATGAAGGGAGGTAGAGAAAGGATTGCAGCAAGTCAAACATTCATTCATGCTTAAAAAATATTTTAAAAATTAACCATTTTCATTCATGAATAGCTTTCCTCATCGTATTCAGGGCGATGAGGCCACTGAGAGAGGGTGCTTCACATGTAGTTCTTTTACCCAACACTTTGTGTCCTTTGGATTATTTGACAATCACAAGTCTAACCAGTATAAATCTGTAATTCCACAAAAGACAGGAGTCAGTCTGGAAACAGCCTTCTAGAAGACTGGCACCTTTGCTGTAGGAGCACCATGGCTGAGGGACCAACACTTCCTCAGTAAGTCTCCTTTATGAGTGACTTCGGCAGAGCAACACTTTTTGGGGTGTGTAGAGCTTTTGCATTTACACTGGAGCTGAGGTGCATCTGGTACCTTCTTGGCTGGCTAGCAAGGTAGTATGGAGAGTGCTTCTTCATGTCCGAATGTGAACAATGTGCTTTGAATTGATCTGGTACCTCATAGCTGTGTTTAATGGTAATGATAAGTGTATGTCGATCAAATATGAATGTCTAGCTCTCCAGAATGTTAGCATGAGGCTGGGATCCAGAGGCAAGGGAGTAGGGGTAGGTGTACATGAGAAGAGGAGTACTGATTTGAGGGCATGAAGGATTGGGGAAATCCAAGAGCAAGATACAATGGGGAGAGGGGTATCAAAAGGAAGAGAAGTAAAGCAAATGGGTTTACAAGGGGAAGAAAGGTCATTGGAGCCAGTGGGAAGCAATGTTGGGGGTGTGGGGATCACAAAGAAAGAAAGATGCAAAATTTGAGTATAAGACAAATTAGTGGGGGGGGGGGGTCCAAAGGAAGAATTTAAAAGGGTAATTGATCAGTTGGTTGGTGGGAGAAGAAAGAGTTTGGTAGTCTGGTATGTGAGCCGTATCCAAGTGAGTATTTTTGGAATTTTTAAAGCAGCATATATCTCTTTTCCAAGTTAGAAATTTTCCTCATTCTCACCAAATGTGGGATATTGCTGAATATCAAGGAGTCCTTGTCCAAACAGTTCATTACAGGCTGGGGTCAGAGGTCAGTTCATTGAAATCGTCAGGTAGTTGAGAAGTTGCATTGTTGATCAGTGGGAGGCAGTTTCGACTGGAATCTTGGTGGATGGAGAGACACAGCGAGAGGTAATGACAGATCTGGTGTCTCCAAGACATTCAGACCCAGCATTGGTAATATCTGGCCGGAGCAGCCTTCCAGAGGTAGCAGAGGATGAGCTAGTGGCTGTGCTAGAGGACTGTGGGCCCTGGCCATTCAGCCCACACACATGGTGATGCTTCTCCCAATCCTTGTGCTGACAGAAGGAGCCGCAGTAACGGGCTGTGTTGCAGCCACTGCAGGTCTCACTGGCTTTCCGGCCACAATTCCAGCAACTCTGAAAAACACCATTTCCAACCATCACTGATCAAATACAAAGCAGATCACTTTTAACTCCTTGATTGCAGCTATTACTCAAGTAGACCGTAGAACATAGATATAGGAGCAGAATTAGGCCATTTGGCCCAGCATGGTTGATCCATTGCCCTCTCAGCCTCAATCTCCTGCCTTCTCTCTGTAACCTTTCATGCCTTGTTTAATCAAGAATCTATCAATCTCTGTCTTAAATGTACCCAGTGACTTGATCTCCACAGCCACTTGTGGCAATGAATTCCAAAGATTCACCATCTTCTGAGTAAATAAATTCCTCATCTCTGTTCTAAATGGACATCTCTGTATTCTGAGACTGTGTCCTCTGGACGTAGACTCTCCCACTATAGTTACATCCTCTCCACATCCATTCTATTAAAGTCTTTCAAAATCTGGTAGGAATGAGATTCTGCTCCCCACCGCCCCCCATTCTTCTGAATTCCAGTGGGCAGAGGCCCAGAGCCATCAATCAATCGGTCTTCAAATGGTAAACCTTTCCTTCCTGGAATCATGCTTCTGAACCTTCTCCAATGTCAGCACTTTCTTTCTTAGATAAGGGGCCCAAAATTGCTCACAATAATCCAAGTAAGGCCTTAACAGTGCTTTATAAGGCCTCAACATTATATGCTTGTTTTTATATATTTTAGTCCTCTCAAAATGAATGCTAAATCCTTCTGCAACCTCCCTGCTTCCTCAACACTACCTGCCCCTCCACCTATCTTCATATCATTTGCAAACTTGGACACAAAGCTATCAATTCTTATGTTACCCAGTCATTGACAATAATGTAAAAAGTGTTTCCAACACAGATCCCTGTGGAATACCATTAGTCACGGCAGCCCAGGAGTGTAGTCCAACAGGTCCTGGGGTCTTAAGACCTCTCAATTTCCCAAGCACCTTCTCCCTAGTAATGGCAACTTCACTCATTTCTGTCCCGATGCTTGATCTTCAGCATACCATTAGTGTCTTTCACAATGGACACTGATGCAAAATACTTATTCAGTTTGTCTACCATTTCCTTGTCCCCCATTACTACCTCTCCAGCTTCCTTTTCCAGCAGTCTGATATCCACTCTCACTTCTCTTTTACTCTTTATATATCTGAAGAAACTTTTAGTATCCTCTTTTGTATAATTGGCTAGCTTACATTTATATTCCATCTTTTCCCTCTTTTTGACTTTTTGTTACCTTCTGTGTTTTTAAAAGCTTCACCGTTCTCTAGCTTCCCACTATTTTTTTGCTCTTATATATACTCTCTGCATCATCATGTTTATAATACTTCTACTTTGTTATTTAGCTATCCTGCACCTTCCAAATTGCTCCCAATAATTCCAAAATTTTTTTTGTCCTCTGCCATCATCCCTGCTAGTGTCCCCTTCCAATCAATTTTGGTCAGCTCCTCTTTCATGCCTCCGTAATTCCCTGTAATCCAGTGTAATACTGATACATCTGACTTTAGCTTCCCCCTCTCAAATTGTAGGGTGAATTCTATCACATTGTGATCACTGGACCCGAAGTGTTCCTTTGCCATAAGCTCTTAATTAAATCCAGTTCATTGCACAACCCCCAATCCAGAATAGCTAATCCGCTAGTGGGCTCAACCATAAGCTGTTCTAAAAAGCCACTGTGTAGGCATTCTACAAATTCCCCCTCTTGGGTCCAGCACCAACCTGAATTTCCCAAACTGCATTTTGAAATCCCTCATAACTATAGTAGCATTGCCCTTCTGACATGCCTTTTCTATTCCCTGTCATAATCTGTAGTTCACATCTTTGCTATCATTCAGAGGTCTGTATATAACTCCCATCAGGGTTTTTTTTTACCCTTGCAGTTTCCTAACTCTACCCACAACTATTTTACTTCTTCCAATCCTATGTCACCTCTTCCTGAGGATTTGTTTTCATGTTTTACCAACAGAGCCACGCCACCTCCTCTGAAAACCTGCCTGTCCTTTTGATACAATCTCTACCCTTAGATACTATTGTAGGGGATGACCTCCCAGGGGAATTCCACAGAGACTGGTTTATTGGCATGCAGCATGGGTCTGTGGTGCAGAAGGGAAAGAGAGAGAAGTGATAGAGGGGAAGAGTGGTAGTGATTGGGGACTCAATAGTCAGAGGAACAGACAGGAGATTCTGCAGAAGTGAACGGGACACCTGAATGGTAAGTTGCCTCCCCGATGCCAGGGTCAGTGACATCGCAGATCAGGTTCACAGCATTTTGGAGGGGGAGGGAGAGCAGCCAGATTACTTGGTACATATTGGGGCCAATGACATAGGAAAGAAAAACAAAGAGGTCCTGAAGAGAGAATTTAGAGACCTGGGCAGAAAGCTGAGAAGCAGGACCTCCAGGGTAGTGACTTCTGGATTTCTACCTGTGCCATACGCCAGTGAGGATAGAAACAGAAAACTTACAGCACAATACGGGCCCTTTGGCCCACAAAGTTGTGCCAAACATGTCCCTACCTTAGAAATTACTGGGCTTACTAAGCTCTGTGTACCTAGCCAAAAGTCTCTTAAAAGACCCAGTGGTATCCACAAACAGGAAACAGGATGATTTGGCAGATAAATGCATGGCTGAGAAGCTGGTGCTGGGGGCAGAGCTCTTGGATAATTGGGATCTCTTCCTGTGGAGGTACGACCTATAGAAAATTGACGGGTTGCACCTGAACCCAAGGGGGAGCAATGTTTTCACAGGCAGGTTTATTGGAGCTGTTGAGGAGGGCTTAAACTAATTTGGCAGAGGGGTTGGAACCAGAATGAAGGGACTCAGGATAGGATGGATGTCAAAAAGCAAAGATAGCATGAAGTCAGACTATCTGAAAGGGCAGGCAGATGATAGGACAAAATTGTAGCCGGCAGGGTGAATATCAGCATTAGGGATACAGAATCAAAAAAGGGTATTCAAAGTGTGTTACCTCAATGTACAGAGTATAAGAAATAAGGTGGATGATCTTGTTGCAATATTACAGATTGTCAGGTATGATGTTGTGGCCATCACTGAATCATGGCTGAAGGATGGTTGTAGTTGGGAGCTGAATGTCCAAGGTCACACATTATATTGGAGGGATAGGAAGGTCAACAGAGGGGTGATGTGGCTCTGCTGGTAAAGAATGGCATCAAATCATTAGAAAGATGTGAAAGATTGGTGGTTGATAGGCTCTTGATTATCAGGGTGTTAAAGGTTATGGGAAGATGGCAGGAGAATGGTGTTGATGTGGATAATAAATCAGCCATAATGGAATGGTGGAGCAGACTTGATGGGCCAAATAGCCTAATTCTAATGTCTTATGGTCTTCAATGTTGCTCACCAATTCTGGATATGAACTTTACAGCCTCCCAACAAACAGTAAAAAAAAAGTTTCATATGTTCTTTCAGATGTAAGTCTCCCATTTAATCTGATATCCTCTTAATTCTAAATCCCTTAATCAGTCTAAATACTAAAGTCTGACAATTGAAATGGAAACATCACATTTTTGTGTTTTGTGCACTTCAACACTGTCTGAAATACCTGCCTTTTGTAGCTGGGTAGAACTGATAACAAGAACAGCATTAGTGTTTGTTTGTTTTATTAGCATACAGTGCAGAATAGGCACCAAGTCCTGCTGCCCATTAACCCCCGATTTAATCCTAGCCTAATCACAAGATAATTTACAATGACCGTTTAACTTGCCACCCAGTACACCTTTGGAATGTGGGAAGCATCCGGGGAATCCTACGCGCTCTTGGGGGAGCGTACAAACTCCTTACAGGCAGTGGCGGGAATTGAACCTGAGTGTTGTGCTAACCACTACTCTACCGTGTTCTAGAAACTGCAAGGAGTAGCCCAGTTTTCACTAACGGAACAGTTATAAGCAAGGAGACACAGACACATGCTAAAGGGATAGTAATTTAAAACTGGGTTATGTCAGAAGGTTCTTCTCTCAGAAGGCAGAGAATCTCTTGGCACAGAGGATGGGAGGGTGATGGATGCTGGTATGTTAGATTTACTTATGATAAAGATACGAGATGAAAGAGCAAGGAATTGAAAATTATGGAGACCTGGCACAGAAAAGGAATTATGGTTGGCAAAGATCAGGCATGATTATATTGAATAGTGGGGTAGGGCTGAGTGGTCAAATGGCTTACTCTTGTTCCTATTTTCCTGTTCTTCCAGATCACTGTGATGGTAATCTGAATGCAGCACAGGTTAAACCCTTTATACCCTACCAAAAAAATGCTTAAGTCCAGAAGTCTAACTTCTAGTCTTTATTTTCTATCTTCAGTCTATTAAACCGGCCCATTATCTTCACTTTGCTAACACAAACAGTGGGGTTCTGTTCATGGCTTCCTCTGATAGGACACCTAAAAACCCTTAATTAGTGTTATGGATATTTTCAAACTCACCTAAGACAGCAGGCAGTGACTCTGTTTAAAACCCTGCTTGGCCATTCCCCTGGTTTTGGATATCAGAGTCAGGTTTATTATCACCAGCATGTGTCGTGAAATTTGTTAGTGCAGCGGCAGCAGTTCAATGCAATACATAATATAGAAGAAGAAGAGAAAAATACTAATAAATACCATCTGTCACCCTTTCAGCCCAGAAACCTTTTTTCAGTGCCCAGATAGGAAGGCACACATTAAAATGTAAAACCAGCGATGAATTCTCAACACAAATCAAACCCTTGGATGATGTTCTTCACAGTCACTCTGGCTGCACATGCATGTTGTGGGTGAGACTATGACAAGCCTCATTGTATTACAACAAATCCATTCTCGGTGCTGTAACCATGTACGTTGTATTATATAAGCAAGAAAGAAAACAATAGAATTTCTCAATTATCTAATCCCGAAATTATTTTTGATAGAATTATGCCCTCAGAATGTATACTACTCAATGTAATTTCTGAAAGCAAAGCTCCTGGCCATATAGAAGTACATACATACTGTACTACTAGGCTTATTTCTCCCAGCAGGCAGCTAGACACATTTACTCTGACCAACCCCAAAAACCACGTCACAGCATTACGTATATCTGGAAATCCCTCACAGGTACACAGATCCCTGCCCCGAATACAAGTAAAGTCCAGGAGGTTAGCCACAGACGGGAATTGTAATTCAAAGAATTGCCCTCTGCACTGTGCTTGTAGCAGCTCACCAGAGGCATGCCAATGCCCATTGATACTAATTCCATTTACTAGAAGTTAGTCCATAGCCCACTAGCAATTCCAAGTGCCTATCCAGATACTATTTAAATAATATGGGAGCACTTGCCTCGACCACCCTCTCAGGCAGTGTTTTCAAGACTGCAAACACTCTGGCTGAAAACAATTTTCTCAGATTTCCTCTAACCCTTTCACTCTTCCTTTTCCCTGGGCCTCTGGTCTTACACACCTCTGCCATGAGGAGAAGCTTCTTTCTGTCTACTCGATTCATGTCTCACAATGTTGTAAAGCTCCAAGGAAACAGCTAGCCTGTCACAGGCATATAGACATGTGGAAATTATAGACCAGTGGGTCTTACTTCAGTGGTGGGCAAGTTGTTGGGGAAGATGCTGAGAAGCAGGATTTATGAGCATTTGGAGAGTTATAATCTGATCAGGGATAGTCAGCATGGCTTTGTCAAGGGCAGGTCATGCCTTATGAACCTCATTGAATTCTTTGAGGATGTAACGACACATTCATGAAGCTAGAGCTGTGGATGTAGTGTATATGGATTTCAGTAAGGCACTTGATAAGGTTCCCCATGCAAGGCTCATTCAGAAAGTAATGAGGCATGGGATCCAAGGAGACCTTCTTTGTGGATCCAGAATTGGCTTGTCCACAGAAAGCAAAGGGTGGTTGTGGATGGCTCATATTCTGATTGGAGGACAGTGACCAGTGGTGTTCCGCAATGATCTGTTCTGGGACACCCCCCCACCCCCATGATTTTTATAAATAACCAGGATTAGGAAGTAGAAGGGTGGGTTAGTAAGTTTGCTGATAACACAAAAGTTGGGGGTGTTGTGGATAGTCTAGAGGGTTTGTCAGAGGTTGCAGCAGGACATCAATAGGATGCAGAACTGGGTTGAGAAGTGGCAGATGGAGTTCAACCCAGATAAGTGTAAAATGTTTCATTGGAGACAACACACTGGACTTGGTTTATACAAACAAACCACAGGCATACAAAGCAGCCCCCGCCCCCATCTTGGCCACTCTGACCACACATCTGTCATGTTAACACCAGCATATAAACCACTGCTTAAACGTGTGAGATCAGAGAAAAGACAGATAAGGGTCTGGTCAAAAGGAGCAGCTTCAGCACTACAAGACTGTTTTTTGCACACAGACTGGGACATATTCAAGACAGCAGCCTCCTATGATGACCATACAGACATTGAGTATGCGGAGTCAGTAATCAGCTACAGAGCCAAATGCACGGAGGATGTCACTGTGATGAAAACCTTCACCGCACATGGTTATAAAATGGATGACAACAGAGGTGCATTCACTACTGAAGGCCCGTGACACGGCCCACAGATCGGGGGACAGGAGTACACTTCGCTCAGCCAGGACTGCGCTTTCACTAGGGATCAGGAAAGCAAAAAGAGCCTACATGGGCAAAATACACGGACACTTCTGTGGCACAGGTGACACCAGACGGATGTGGCAGGGAACTCAAGCTCTGACAGACTACAAGATCAGGCAGAAAACTGATGACAGTGACACCTCTCTTCCTAACAGGCTTAACAAATTCTTTGTACGTTTCAAAGCATCAAACACTACAGCAAGGGGGAGAGTCAGTCCCTTCTTACCATCTGACCAGCCGGCTCCAATCATTGACTCAGAGCAAACACGGAGGACCCTTGCCAGGGTCAACCCACAAAAAGCGGGAGGTCCTGACAACATCCCTGGACGTGTGCTCAAGGAATGTGCTGTTGTATTAGCAGATGCCCTGACAGACATTTTCAACATCTTCCTTAGTCAAGCCATTGCCCCCAGATGCTTCAAAACCTCCACAATCCACTCTCTCTTTAACTGACATGTGGCTGTTGTGTTTTACTATTTATTGTTATGTTTATTATTTAGTGTTGCATTTGTTATGTTATGATTGCACTGCTCTTGGGAAACGCTGTCTCATTCTGTCCTGCAGAGCTGATGTATGGTTAGAATGACAATACAGGTTTTGAATCTTGAATTTCAGTAGCTCAAATTCGAAGACAGAATATAATATTAATGCTAAGACTCTTGGCAGTGTGGAGGATCATTGAGATCTTGGGGCCTGTGTCCATAGGATACTCAAAGCTGCTGCCCAGGTTGACAGTGTTGTTAAGAAGGCATATGGTGTATTGGCATTCATGAACTGTGGTTGAGATCAAGAGCCATGAGGTAATGTTACAGCTCTACAAGATCTTGGTCAGACTCTACTTGGAGTACAGTGTTCAGTTCTGGTCGCCTCACTACAGGAAGGGTGTGGATTCTATAGAGAGGGTGCAGAGGAGATTTACAAGGATGGTGCCTGGATTGGGGAGCATGCCTTATGAGAATAGGTTGAGTGAACTCGGCCTTTTCTCCTTGGAGTGACAGAGGATGAAAGGTGACCTGATAGAGATGTATAAGATGATGAGAGGCTTTGATCGTGTGGATAATCAGAGGCTTTTTCCCAGGGCTGAAATGGCTAACACGAGGGGGTTTGGAAGTAGGTACAAGGGGGATGTCAGAGGTAAGTTTTGCACACAGAGTGGTGGGTGTATGGATTTTTTCCCCATCATTTGAAGTAGTGAGTGAGAGAGTGATATTTTGGTAGGGAAATTCGAGGCAGCTTCTAGAGTAGTTTACGTGGTCGGCACAACATTGTGGGCCGAAGGACCTGTAATGTGCTGTAGATTTTCCATGTTTTTCTATGTTCTATAAATATTCCACCTTAGGTAACGATACTGCAAAGCTGAGATTTCAACGCACTTGGGCAGGTTTTCATCGCATTGAAATTGTGCAGCTTATCATACGAATGCTGTTTTTCTACTTGTATCTTTTCTACTGGCCCAGCACTTTCTCCAGAATAGTCCACTAATGTCTTCTTGCTTGTCTGCACAGGAGTATCCTGCCCACATACATTCTTTTAACAGCTCTCCCACTTCACCCCTTCTGTTCTTGTTATCCCATGTTACACTTTGTTGAAGTTACTAATGGACCCATACCCAGAACTGGCCACTCACTCACATTCAGAACAACCTACTACCCGGGGTCAAACTCACAGTAAGTCTCCAATAATCCAGACACTTGGTGCCAGTTTAACAGGTTTTTCAGATTATTGGATGCTAATAAACACGTTTATTTCACTATTTTTACATGTTACACAGTAGCATAATTCATTTTGCAACCAACCAGCTGCATTTAAAGGGAGCTTGAAATATACAAACACCCTGGACCCTGGCTCTGGGTACAGTCAGGAAGTCCTAGTTGGGCCACGTCTGGAGTATTGCATTCAACTCTGCTAACTTTAAACTTTAAACTAGAATTGTTGTGGGGTGGGAATCAACTTGAAGAGATGAGGGAAGAGGAGGTCAGTTCGCAAATAGAGAAAGCTAGCAGACAATGTGTGAGGGAGAATAGGCAGGTGATAGAGAAGGGGGAGCGCTCAGACTGAAGATGTAGGGGAGAAGGAAGAAAAAGATAATAAAGTTGTTTGCATCGTTAGGGATAAACCGAGAGGAAGAGGTGGAGAGTTTCTTAAATGCATCTATTTTAATGATAGGAACATTGTAAGAAAGGTGGATGAGCTTAAAGCATGGATTAATACCTGGAAATATGATGTTGTAGCTATTAGTGAAACATGGTTGCAGGAGAGATGTGATTGGCAACTGAATATTCCTGGATTTCATTGTTTCAGGTGTGATAGAATCGGAGGGGCAAGAGGAGGAGGTGTTGCATTGCTTGTCCGAGAAAATATTACAGCGATGCTTTGGCAGGATAGATCAGAGGGCTCATCTAGGGAGGCTATTTGGGTGGAATTGAGGAATGGGAAAGGAGTAGTAACACTTCAAGGGGTGTATTGTAGACCACCTAATGGGGAGCTAGAATTGGAGGAGCAAATTTGTAAGGAGATAGCAGATATTTGTAGTAAGCACAAGCTTGTGATTGTGGGAGATTTTCCACCATTCTGTAAAAGGGCTGGATGGTTTGGAGTTTGTAAAATGTGTGCAAGATAGTTTTTTGCAGCAATACATAGAGGTACCGACTAGAGAAGGGGCAGTGTTGGATCTCCTGTTAGGGAATGAGATAGGGCAGGTGACGGACGTATGTGTTGGGGAGCACTTCGGGTCCAGTGATCACAATACCATTAGCTTCAATATAATTATGGAGAAGGATAGGACTGGACCCAGGGTTGAGATTTTTGATTGGAGAAAGGCTAACTTTGAGGAGATGCGAAAGGACTTAGAAGAAGTGGATTGGGACAATTTGTTTTATGGGAAGGATGTAATAGAGAAATGGAGGTCATTTAAAGGTGAAATTTTCAGGGTACAGAATCTTTATATTCCTGTTAGGTTGAAAGGAAAGGTTAGAAGTTTGAGAGCGCCATGGTTTTCAAGGGATATTGGAAACTTGGTTCGGAAAAAGAGGTCTACAATAAATATAGGCAGCATGGAGTAAATGAGGTGCTCGAGGAATATAAAGAATGTAAAAAGAATCTTAAGAAAGAAATTAGAAAAGCTAAAAGATACGAGGTTGCTTTGGCAAGTAAGGTGAAAATAAATACGAAGTGTTTCTCCAGTTATATTAATAGCAAAAGGATAGCGAGGGATAAAATTGGTCCCTTAGAGAATCAGAGTGGACAGCTATGTGTGGAGCCGAAAGAGACGGGGGAGATTTTGAACAATTTCTTTTCTTCGGTATTCACTAAGGAGAAGGATACTGAATTGTGTAAGGTAAGGAAAACATGTAGGGAAGTTATGGAAACTATGACAATTAAAGAGGAGGAAGTACTGGCAGTTTTAAGGAATATAAAAGTGGATAAATCTCCAGGTCCTGACAGGATATTCCCTAGGACCTTGAGGGATGTTAGTGTAGAAATAGCAGGGGCTCTGACAGAAATATTTCAAATGTCATTAGAAACGGGGATGGTGTCGGAGGATTGACGTATTGCTCATGTGGTTTCATTGTTTAAAAAGGGTTCTAAGAGTAAACCTAGCAATTATAGGCCTGTCAGTTTGACGTAAGTGGTGGGTAAATTAATGGAAAGTATTCTTAGAGATGGTATATATAATTATCTGGATAGACAGGGTCTGATTAGGAATAGTCAGCATGGATTTGTGCATGGAAGGTCATGTTTGACAAATCTTATTGAATTTTTTGAAGAGGTTATTAGGAAAGTTGACGAGGGTAAAGCAGTGGATGTTGTCTATATGGACTTCAGTAAGGCCTTTGACAAGGTTCCGCACGGAAGGTTAGTTAGGAAGGTTCAATCTTTAGGTATTAATATTGAAGTAGTAAAATGGATTCAACAGTGGCTGGATGGGAGATGCCAGAGAGTAGTGGTGGATAACTGTCGGGTTGGAGGCCGGTGACTAGTGGTGTGCCTCAGGGATCTGTACTGGGTCCAATATTATTTGTTATATACATTAATGATCTGGATGATGGGGTGGTAAATTGGATTAGTAAGTATGCAGATAATGGTAAGGTAGGTGGCGTTGTGGATAATGAAGTAGGTTTTCAAAGCTTACAGAGAGATTTAGGCCAGTTAGAAGAGCGGGCTGAATGATAGCAGATGGAGTTTAATGCTGATAAGTGTGAGGTGCTACATTTTGGTAGGAATAATCCAAATAGGACATACATCATAAATGGTAGGGCATTGAAGAATGCAGTAGAACAAAGTGATCTAGGAATAATGGTGCATAGTTCCCTGAAGGTGGAATCTCATGTGGATAGGGTGGTGAAGAAGGCTTTTGGTATGCTGGCCTTTATAAATCAGAGCATTGAGTATAGGAGTTGGGATGTAATGCTAAAATTGTACAAGGCATTGGTAAGGCCGAATTTGGAGTATTGTGTACAGTTCTGGTCACCGAATTATAGGAAAGATGTCATCAAAATAGAGAGAGTACAGAGAAGATTTACTAGAATGTTACCTGGGTTTCAGCACCTAAGTTACAGGGAAAGGCTGAACAAGTTAGGTCTTTATTCTTTGGAGCATAGAAGGTTGAGGGGGGACTTGATAGAGGTATTTAAAATAATGAGGGGGATAGATCGAGTTGACATGGATAGGGTTTTTCCATTGAGAGTAGGGGAGATTCAAACAAGAGGACATGATTTGAGAGTTAGGGGGCAAAAGTTTAAGGGTAACATGAGGGGGAATTTCTTTACTCAGAGAGTGGTAGCTGTGTGGAATGAACTTCCAGTAGAAGTGGTAGAGGCAGGTTCTGTATTGTCATTTAAAGTAAAATTGGATAGGTATATGGACAGGAAAGGAATGGAGGGTTATGGGCTGAGTGAGGGTCAGTGGGACTAGGTGAGAGTAAGCGATTGGCACGGACTAGAAGGGCTGAGATGGCCTATTTCCGTGTTGTAATTGTTATATGGTTATATTACTCCATTGTGGAAATGACATTGAGGCTCCTGAAGATGTTTAACAGGATGGTGGCTGGATTAGAGGGCATGTGCGACAAGGAGAGGTTATAAGTGTGTGCTATAAGCAGTGTCTCCACTTCCTGTGGAGATTGACGTGAGCAGCCCCCCCCCTCCACAAATTTAACAGGAGCACCATCAAGAATGTCCTGACCAGCTGTATCACCATCTGAGACGGGAATTGCAAAGCGTCTGACTAAAAGTCCCTACAAAGGGATGCAATAACCACCGAGAGGATCATCGTGGTCTCTCTCCCACCCATTTGAGATTTTTTTTTCATTATTTGAAGTAGTGAGTGAGAATGATATTTTGCAGAGCAGGAGCCATTTGAAAACTACAAGTCTGGTCAGGAGTGACTACTAGTTGAGCCAATAAAGAGAAGGGAGGTGTAAGTAGAGTGAGCATTGTGTACATAGCTAGTACGCTGAAAATAGGCCCAGAGTTAATGATATGTTTCTTGTGTGAGATGTGGGAACTTTGGGAGACCTCCAGTTTCCCTGCTAACTACATCTGCATGAAGTGCACTGAGCTGCAGCTCCTGAGAGAATGTGTTAAGGAACTGGAGCTGCAGCTTGATAACCTTTGGCTCATACAGAAAAATTAAGAGGTAATAAGATAGGTGCTACAGGGAGGTGGTCACTCCCTAAGTTGCAGGAAGCAACCTGGGTGACTGTCGGGAGAGGGAAAGGAAATGGGCAGCCAGTACAGAATACCCCCGTGGCTGTTCCCTCAATAATAATACCACTTTGTGTACTGTTGGGCAGTGGGGGGGGGGGGGTGGGGAACATATCAGGGGGAAGTCCCAGTGACTGGGTATCTGGCATGGAGTCTGGCTCTGTGGGTCAGAAAGGAAGGGGGAAGATGAGGATTGAAGGTGTGTGGAGGATTTTGGCTAACTGGTGTCGGATAAATACTTTAGTGAGAGCATAGAGTTGTGTGTCTGTATTGCTTAATGCCTGGATCAGCAGAACATCATGGAACTGCACTCTGCCCCACTGCTCTAGATATTAAATTAGGTGGTGTTCCCTGTTAGCTTCTGCTTCAGACATAAGATTACGTGGTGTTGATCTCTTGCTTGCAGCTGTATACCACGAAGCTACGTGAATTAGGTGTTTTTCCCTGCAGTTTGCTTAGGACAATACGAAGTATGGAAATGTTGAACAAACCATACCCGTTAGAATTAATCATAAAGGGGGTGTGTGTCCTGATTGCAGACTGAGTTGTCTTCCAGAGGGATGGCTTTCCATTTCATGTAAATAAAGAATCTCCTAACAAATACCTGGGTCTGAATCTTGTGGGGTAAAGAAAATTCCCTAACAAGGAGATAAAGGATTCCATAATTAGAGAAGCAGACAGCAAATTCTGTGGATATGAAAGAGAGACCTGGATGGTATGTTGCCTCCCAGATGCCAGGGATGTCTCGGATTGGGTCCATTGCATTCTAAAGGGGAGGGTAAACAGCCAGAAGTCATGGTACATATTGCTACCAGCAACAAAGGTAGGAAAAGGAAGGTGGTCCTGAAGAGAGAATAAAGGGAATTAGGTAGGAAGTTGAAAAGCAGGACCTCCGGGGTAGTAATCGCTGGATTGCTGCCTAAGCTACGTGTCAGTGAGGGTAAGAATAGGATGAGTTGCCAGATGAAAGTGTGGCTGAAGAATTGGTGCAGGGGGCAGGACTTAAGATTGCTAGATCATTGGGATCTTTTCTGGAGAAGGTATGAATTGTACAAAAAGGATGGGTTACACCTGAACCCGAGGGGGACCAATATCCTTGTGAGCAGGTTTGCTAGAGCTGTTGGGAAGGTTTAAACTACAAACGTAATTTGGCAGGATGATAGGAACCAGAATGATAGGGTTGAGGACTAGGTAATTGGGTTACAAATAGATGCAGTGTGTTGTGAGACTGTAAGGAAGGATAGGCAGATGATAGAGCAGAATTGTAGTCAGTGAGTGAGTTGCAGTGTAACATGCGGGAAAAATCAAAAAGGGTGACAAATACAGGACTGAGTTTATATTTGAATGGATGTCGTATATAGAACAAGGTAGATAATTGTAGCACAATTAAAATTTGGAAAGCACGATGTGGGGATCACTGGGTCATGGCTAAAAGAAGATCATATTTGGGAGTTTAACTTCCAAGGATACACCTTGTATTGAACGGACAGGCAGGTAGCCAGAGGGAGTGAGGTGACTCTGAGGCTGTGCCCTCTGGTCCTAGACTGCCCCACTATTGGAAACATCATTTCCACATCGGCTCGATCTAAACCTTCCAAAATTCAATAGGTTTCAATAAGATCCCCCCTCCTTCTTCTAAGTTCCAGTGAGTACAGGCCCAGAGCCATCAAACGTTCTACATATGTTAACCCTATCATTCCCAGAATCACTCTCATGAACCTCCTTTGAACTCTCTCCAATGTCAGTACATCCCTTCTTAGATAAGGCATCAAAAACTCCTCACAGTATTCTCAAGTAAGGTCTCAATAGTGCCTTCTAAAGCTTCAGCAATACATCCTTGCTTTTATATTCTAGTCCTCTTGAAATGAACGCTAATGTATTTTCCTTCCTTACCACAGTCTCAACTTGCAAATTAACCTCCAGGGAATTCTGCATGAGGGCTTCCAAGTCCCTTTGCACCTCAGGTTCTTGAATTTTCTCCCTGCTTAGAAAATAGTCTGCACTTTTATCCCTTCTACCAAAATGCATAACCATACACTTCAAGACACTGTATTCCAAATGCCACTTCTTTGCCCATTCGCCTAATCTGTCTAAGTTGCTGTTTACTCTGCATTTACTCTGTCTATACTCCTCATAATTTTGTAATCTGCTATCTGCTTAGAACCATAGAACACTACAGCACAGAAAACAAGCCATTTGGCCCTTCTGGTCTGTGCCAAAACTTTATTCTGCTAGTCCCATTGACTTACACCCAGTCCATAACCCTCCAGACCTCTCCCACCCATGTATCTATCCAATTTATTCTTAAAACTTAAGAGTGAGCCCACACTTACCACGTCAGTTGGCAGCTCGTTCCACACTCCCACCACACAGTGAAGAAGTTCCCCCTAATGTTTCCCCTAAACCTTTCCCCTTTCACCCTAAAGCCATGTCCTCTTGTATTTATCTCTCCTAATCTAAGTGGAAACAGCCTACTCGCATTTACTCCGTCTATACCCCTCATAATTTTGTAAACCTTTATCAAATCCCCCCTCATTCTTCTATGCTCCAAGGAATAAAGTCCTGACCTGTTCAATCTTTCCCTGTAACTCAACTCCTGAAGACCTGGCAACATCCTAGTAAATCTTCTCTGCACTCTTTCAGTCTTACTGATATCCTTCCTATAGTTAGGTGACCAGAACTGCGCACAATACTCCAAAGTTGGCCTCACCAATGCTTTATACAATCTCACCATAACATCCCAACTCCTATACTCAATACTTTGATTTATGAATGCCAGGATGCCAAAAGCGTTCTTTACAACTATGTCTACCTGTGACACCATTTTCAGGGAATTATGTATCTGAACTCCCAGACCCCTTTGTTCCTCCACACTCCTCAGTGCCCTACCATTTACTATGTATATCCTACCTTGATTTGTCCTTCCAAAATGCAACATCTCACACTTGTCTGCATTAAGTTCCATCTGCCATTTTCTGGCCCATTTTTCCAGTTAGTTCAGATCCTTCTGAAAACTTTGAAAGCCTTCCTTGCTGTCCACAATGCCTCCAATCTTAGAGTCATCAGCAAACTTGCTGATCCAATTTACCACATTATCATTTAGATCATTGATATAGACAACAAATAACAATGGTCCCAGCACATATCCCTGAGGCACTCCACTAGTCACAGGCCTCCAGTCTGAGAAGCAATCATCCACTAATACTCTGTCTTCTCCCACACAGCCGATTTCAAAACCAGTTTACAACCTCTCCATGGATACCTAGTGTCTGAACCTTCTGAACTAACCTCCCATGTGGACCTTGTCAAATGCCTTACTAAAGTCCATGTAGACAACATCCACAGCCTTTCCTTCATCTACTTTCTTGCTCTACAAGATTCGTTAAACACGATCTACCACGCACAAAGCCATACTGACTATCCTCAATCAACCTCTGGCTGTCCAAATACTTGTATATCCGATCTCTCAGAACACCTTACAATAATTTACCTACTGCTGATGTCAGGCTCACTGGCCTGTAATTACCTGGTTTACTTTTGGAGCCTTTTTTAAACAACGGAACAACAGGAGCTACCCTCCAAACCTCCAGCACCGCACCCGAGGCTAAATTTTAAATATTTCTGCCAGGGCCCCTGTAATTTCTACACTAGTCTCTCTCAAGGTCTGAGGAAATAACATGTCAGGCCCAGGAGATTTATCTACCTTTGTTTGCTGTAAGGCAGCAAGCACCTCATCTTCTTTAATCTCTATATGTTCCATGACACTACTGTTTGTTTCCCTTCCTTCCATATACGCCATGCCAGTTTCCTGAGTAAATACTGATGCAGAAAAACTGTTTAAGATCTCCCCCATCTCGTGAGACTCCATACATAGACGACCACTGTGATCTTCTAGGGGACCAATTTTGTCCCTTACTCTTAATATACTTGTAGAAACCCTTCGGGTTTACCTTCACATTATCTGCCAAAGCAACCTCATGTCTTTTTGCCTTCCTGATTTCCTTCTTTAGTATTTTCTTACATTTTCTAAACTCTTCAAGTACCTCATTTGTTCCTTGTTGCCTACACCTGCTATACACTTCTCTCTTTTTCTTAACCAGATCGCCAATATCTCTTGTAAACTGAGGTTCCCTATGCCTGTTAACTTTGCCTTTAATCCTGGCAGAAACATGCAAACTCTGCACTCTCAAAAGGCCTTCCACTTACTGAATGCATCCTTGCCAGAAAACAACTTATCTCAATCCACTCTTCCTAGATCCTTCCTCATTTCCACAAAATTGGCCCTTCTCCAATTTAGAACCTCAACTCGAGGACCAGACCTATCCTTATCCATAATTAACTTGACATTATGGTCACTGGACCTAAAATGTTCGCCTACACATACTTCTGTCACCAGACCTGTCTGGTTCCCTAATAGGAGATCAGGTATTGCATCCTCTCTCGTAGGTACCTCTATATATTGATTTAGAAAACTTTCCTGAACACATTTGACGAACTCCAAGCCTTCTAGCTCTTTCACAGTGTGGGAGTCCCAGTCAGTATATGGAGAGTTAAAATCCCCTACTGTTACAACTTTCTGTTTCTTACATCTGTCTGCTATCTCTACAGATTTGCTTCTCCAATTCACTCTATTTGGCGGTCTATAATACAATTCCATTAATGTGATCACACCTTTCCCATTCCCCAGCTCCACCCATATGGCCTCTGTAGACAAGCACTCCAGGCTGTCCTGCCTAAGCACAGCTGTGATATTTCCCTTAACTAGTAATGCCACTCCTCCCCCTTTCATCCCTCCCCCTCTATCATGTCTGAAACAACAGAACTCCGGAACATTGAGCTGCCAGTCCTGCCCTCCTGCAACCAAGTCTCACTAACAGCAATAATGTCGTAATCCTACGTGCCAATCCACGCCCTAAACTCATCTGCCTTACCTTACCTGCACTGCTTGCATTGAAATAGATGCACCTGAGAACATTTCTGTCACATACAAACCTTTGATTTCTGTCCACACAAGCAGTCCTCGCATGACCTTTATCTTCCTCCACCTCACTATCTGCTCTAACACTGGTTCCCCTCCCCCTGCAAATCTAGTTTAAACTCCCTGGAGCAGCACTAGCAAATCTACCCACAAGGATGTTAGTCCCCCTCCAGTTCAGGTGCAGACCATCCCATCAGAACAGGTCCCACCTTCCCTGGAACAGAGCTCAATTGTCCAGAAACCTAAAGCTCCTGCACCATCTCTTTAGCCATGTATTTAGCTGCATTATCTTCCTATTTCTAGCCTCACTTGCACATGGCATGGTTAGCAATCCTGAGATTGCAACCCTGGAGATCCTGTCCTTCAACTTTGCACCTAACTCCCTAAACTCTCTTTGCAGGACCTCCTCCTCCTTCCTATCCATGTCATTGGTCCCTACATGGACCGCGACATCTGGCTGCTCACCCTCCTTCCTGAGAATACTGAGAACTCTATCCGAGATATCGCGGACGCTGGCACCAGGGAGGCAACAGACCATCCGGGATTCTTGATCTCTCCCACAGAACCTCATCTATCCCCCTAACTATCGAAACCCCTGTCACTACTACTCTCTTCTTTTCCCTCCTTCCTTTCTGAGCTGAGGGTCCAGTCTCGGTGCCAGAGACGTAACCACTGCAACTTGTCCCTGGTAGGTCGTCCCCACCAACAGTATCCAAAATGGTATACTTATTGTTGATAGGAACGGTTGCAGGGATGCTCTGCTCTTTGTGCCTATTCCCCTTCTCTCTCCTGACAGTCACCCAGCTACCTGCCTCCTGACTTTTAGGGATGACTGTCTCCCTGAAACTCCTGTCTATTTCTGCTTCTGCCTCACGAATGATTGGAAATCCATCCAGCTCCAGCTCCAGTTCCCTAACTCGGTTTGTCAGGAGCTGCAGCTGGACGCACCTTTTACAGGTGTAGTCATCAGGGACAACAGTGCTCACCCTGACTTCCCACATACTGCAAACGGAACACCCAACTGCCCTAACTGCTGCCTCCATTGCCTACTCCTAAGTTTATTAAATTAATTAAAGGAACTTACCCGGCCTTACCTCATTGGGAGCAAGCTCATCCTCAGCCTCTGCTTGCCGAAGCCTCTCGAGCCAAAGCCTCGAAGCTCCACTCCTACCCTCAGCCACTCACACACTGGCCGCTCCTCTTCAGTTACCCCTCCTTTTATTTGTCCCAGCCAATTATCTCAAATAGTCACTCCCTCTAATCAACTTATCAACATTCTGTTTAACCCTTCAGTTGCCCTCCACACTCATTTTAAAGCACACTCACCTCAGCTCCTCATCTGCTTCCCAGCACTCAGTGCTCTCCCGAGCCCCTCACACCTCCTCCTGCTGCAATGGCCCTGCAATCACACTGCTTCCTCAACTGCCCCTTCTCCTATCATTGTATCATCTGCAAATTTGGCCACAAAGCCATCAATTCCATCATCCAAATCACTGAGGTATAATGTGAAAAGAAGCGGTCCTAAAACTGACCCCTGTAGAAAAGGCAGCCAACCAGAAAAGGCCCCCTTTATTCCCACTCTTCGCCTTCTGCCAATCAGCCAATCCTCTGCATGCTATTATCTTTTCTGCAATACCATGAGCTCTTATCTTGTTAAGCAGCCTTATGTGTGGCACCTTGTCAAAGTCCTTCTGAAAATCCAAGTACACAGCATCCACCCATTCTCCTTTGCCTATCCTGCCTGTTATTTCTGCAAAAGGATTCCAACAGGTTTGTCAGACAAGATTTTCCCTCAGTGGAACTGTGCTGACTATGACCTATTTTATCATGTGACTCCAAGTACCCCCAAATCACATCCTTCCTAAAACATAAACTAATCGAAACGTGGAGTGGGAATAACATTCTAACTTCGTTTTTACTTTAAGTGAGGCGTAACATATGGCATAGTGGCGTGATGACATATGCTATTCATGTACTTTACATATAATCTGTAGTAAATTATTTAAACAAACAAGAATGTTTAAATATATTTATAATATTACTCAAATATTAAATACACAATACTCCTTCCTCCTTAGCTATAAACTCTAACTCAATGCAGAATGCATCTGAACTTATATACACCTATGTGTTATACACACCTGAATACACACACACACACAATATACTATACACAATATTAATAGGGCCTCTGCCAGAAGCATCGACTGTTTATTCATTTCCATAGATGCTGCCTGACCTGCTGAGTTCCTCCATTGGATTTCCAGCATCTGCAGAATTTCTTGTGTAAAGACTTAGTCATTGTGGAGGATTTACTCTGGTGGGATAACGTCTTTCCTGACAAAGGTGGTCAATCTGCTTGGCAGGTGAGACTTGTGGCTGTGAAACAATCTCAGGTTGTGAGCTTCCTCTGTGGTGGTTGTAGGAGTTGACTCTGACAAGTGGTTCTGACAGCTCTAAACACCTGTCTTCTCTAGCAATCGACTCTGCTCTCCTTAACTGATTGACGTGTTGTCTCCAGAAGATTTCTGATGCAATCTCCAGTGCATAAGAGCAGTTGTGTCCTTAATCTTTTCAAATACCTACTTTTGATTACTTCTATAGTCCCTTGCCTGGACTGCTTGTCTTGGAGTGAAACATCGAACCTCCTTGTATCGTTTCAGCTGTCTGTCCTGCAAACTCCTTCAGAGATTGGGTTTTAGCAGATCCAAATGTGAACACAATGGACAATAAGTGGCCCAAAACTGCTTACAATACTCCAAGTGAGGAAAGTCTCAACATTACATCCTTGCTTTTATATTATTGTCCTCTTGAAATGAATGCTAACATTGCATTTGCCTTCCTCACCAGAGACTCAACCTGCAAATTAACCTTTAGGGAATCTTGCACAAGGGCTCCCAAGTCCCTTTGCACCTCAGTGTTTATATTTTCTTTTCATTTAGAAAATAGTCTACCCTTTCATTTCCTCTACCATGACCATATACTTCCCAACACTGTATTCCATCTGACACTTATTTGCCCATTCTCCTAATATGTCTAAGTCCTCCTATAGTACCTCTATTTCCTTTAAACTACCTGTGGCTCCACCCATACTCATATTATCCACAAACTTTGCAACAAAGTCATCAGTTCCATCATCCAAATCATTGACAGAGCCACACCAACCTCTCTGCCTATCCTTCCAATACAATGTATTTGCTGGATGTTAAGTTCCCAACTATAATCTTTTGGCCACGACTCATTGATGCCCACAACCTGCCAATCTCTAAATGTGCTACAAGATCATCTACCTTATTTTGTACACCTTGTGCATTCAAATGTAACACGTTCAGTCATATATTTATCACCGTTTCAATTTTGTCTCCCTATTACACTGCAACTCATCCCACTGACTGCAATTTTGCCCTTGTCTTTCCTGACAGTCTCACTACACACTGCATCTGCTTGTATACCAACTGCCCTATCACACTGGATCCCATCCCCATGCCAAATGAGTTTAAACCCTCCCAAAAGTTCTAGCAAATCTGTACACAAGGATATTGATCCCCCTTGGGTTCAGGTATAACTTGTCCCTTTTGTACAGATCACATCTTCCCCAGAACCAGTTCCTCAGCCACTTATTCGTCTGACAAATCACCCCACTCTTTCCTTAATGGTGTGTGAAACAGGCAGCAATCCAGAGATTACTACCAGGAGACCCCATTTTCAGCTTTCTAATTAACTGCCTAAATTCACTCTTCAGGACCCCTCCCTTTTTCTACCTATGGCTCTGGTGACAATATGTACCAAGATTTCTGGCTACATTTCTTCTCCCTAACCCGATCCAAGACATCCCAGATCCTGGCCCCCAACAGGCAACATACCATGTGGTGTCTCACATCCACAGAATTTTATGTCTGCTCTAACTATGGAATCCCCCATTACTACTGCAGTCCTCTCCTCCCCCCTTCATTTCTGAGCCACAGCATCAGTCTTCAACATGGAAGACACGTGGTATACCAGAAATTTGAGAGTATCAGTGGCAGAAGTGAGTGTTGTTGCTATTGCTAAGGAGAAGGTGCTTGGGAAGACGAAAAGCCTGAAAATAAATAGATATCTGGACTAGGGTTCTGAACGAGGT
Organism: Hypanus sabinus; assembly: GCF_030144855.1. NCBI lineage: Eukaryota > Metazoa > Chordata > Chondrichthyes > Myliobatiformes > Dasyatidae > Hypanus > Hypanus sabinus. Next base: position 84,394,417 of record NC_082722.1, read on the forward strand.
AGTTGAAGAGAATACAGAGAGGCATTAGTAATGATCTTTCAAGAGTGACTAGATTCTGGCATGGTTCTGGAGGACTGGAAAGTTGCAAATATCACTCCACTCTTCAGTAAGGGAGGGAGAAGAAGAAAGGGGTTTATAGGCCAGTTAGCCAAACCTCAGTGGTTGAGAAGATGTTGGAATTGATTGGTAAGGATGAGGTTTCAGGATACTCAGAGGCACATGATAAAATTAGCCAATGTCAGCATGGTTTCCAGATGGGAATTTCTTGCCTGACAAGTTTGCTGGAATTCTTTAAAGAAATAACAAGCAGAACATAAGAAATAAGTGTGGGAGTGGGCCATCTGGCCTGTCGAGCCTGCTCTGCCATTCAATAAGATCATGGCTGATCTGGTCATGGACTATACTCCACTTACCTGTCTTTTCCCCATAATCCTTAATTCCCCAACTATGCAAAAATCTGTCCGACCTTGTCTTAAATATATTTGCTGAGGTATCCTCCACTGCTTCATTGGGCAGAGAATTCCACAGATTCACTACTCTCTGGAAAAAGCAGTTCCTCTTCATCTCCGTCCCAAATCCACTTCCCCAAATCTGAAGGCTATGTCCCCTAGTTCTAGTCTCACCCATCAGTGGAAACAATTTTTCTGCCTCTATCTTATATAACCATATAACAATTACAGCACGGAAACAGGCCATCTCAGCCCTTCTAGTCCGTGCCAAACACTTACTCTCACCTAGCCCCACTGACCTGCACTCAGCCCATAACCCTCCATTCCTTCGCTGTCCATATACCTATCCAATTTTACTTTAAATGACAATACAGAACCTGCCTCTACCACTTCTACTGGAAGCTCGTTCTACATAGCTACCACTCTCTGAGTAAAGAAATTCCCCCTCGTGTTACCCCTAAACTTTTGCCCCCTAACTCTCAACTCATGTCCTCTTGATTGTACCTCCCCTACTCTCAATGGAAAAAGCCTAGCAACGTCAACTCTATCTATCCCCCTCATAATTTTAAATACCTCTATCAAGTCCCCCCTCAACCTTCTACGTTCCAAAGAATAAAGACCTAACTTGTTCAACCTTTCTCTGTAACTTAGGTGCTGAAACCCAGGTAACAGTCTGGTAAATCTTCTCTGTACTTTCTCTATTTTGTTGACGTCTTTCCTATGGTGACCAGAACTGTACACAATACTCCAAATTTGGCCTTACCAATGCCTTGTACAATTTTAGCATTACATCCCAACTCCTATACTCAATGCTCTGATTTATAAAGGCCAGCATACCAAAAGCCTTCTTCACCACGCTATCCACATGAGATTCCACCTTCAGGGAACTATGCACCATTATTTCTAGATCACTCTGTTCTACTGCATTCCTCAATGCCTTGCCATTTACCATGTACGCTGTATGTCCTATTTTGAATATTCCTACCAAAATGTAGCACCTCACACTTATCAGCATTAAAGTCCATCTGCCATCTTTCAGCCCACTCTTCTAACTGGCCTAAATTTCTCTGCAAGCTTTGAAAACCTACTTCATTATCCACAATGCCACCTATCTTAGTATCATCTGCGAACTACAAATCCAATTTACTACCCCATCATCTTATATATCCCTTTCATAATTTTATATGCTTCTATAAGATCTCCTCTCTTTCTTCTGAATTCCAGTGAGTATAGTCCCAGGTGACTCAATCTCTCCTCATAGTCTAACCCCCTCAACTCTGGAATCAAACTGGTGAACCTCCTCTGCACCACCACCAAAGCCAGTATATCCTTCCTCAAGTAAGGAGACCAGAACTGCACGCAATACACCAGGTCTGGCTTCACCAGTACCCTGTACAGTTGCAGCATAACCTCCCTGCTCTTAAATTCAATCCCTCTTGCAATGAAGACCAACATCCCATTTACCTTCTTGATTGCACCTGCAAACCAACGTTTTGTGATTGGTGCACCAGCACTCCCAAGTCCCTCTGCACAGCAGCATTCTGCAATTTGTTACTATTTAAGTAATAATCTGCTCTTTCATTTTTCATTCCAAAGTGGATGATCTCACATTTACCAACATTGTACTCCATCTGCCAGACCGCTACCTACTCACTTATGCTATCTCTCTGCAGACTCTCTGTATTTTCTGCATAATTTGCTTTTCCTCTCCATTTAGTGTCATCAGCAAATTTAGATACACTACACTCAGTCCCTTCTTCCAGATCGTTAATGTATATCGTGAACAGTTGCGAGCCCAGCACCAACCCCTGTGGCACACCACTCACCACTAATTTCCAACCAGAGTAACAACCATGTATTCTAGCTCACTGCTTTCTATTAGCTAACCAATCCTCTATCCATGCTAATACATCACTCCCAACTCTATGCATCCTTATCTTATGGATAAATCTTTTATGTGGCACCTTATCAAACGCCTTCTGGAATCCAATAACGTCCATCTGGACAAGGATTGTTCAGATGGGAAACAGCTTCTTCTCCCAAGCCATGAGACTACTGAACTCCCTGCCACCTCTCAGGTCTCATTACGTATGAAGTGCTTTATACTGTTTACTTTTTAACTTGTGTCACAAATGCATCTTATACAAAATGTTAATCTTGTGGAATATATTTTATTATTTGTTCATTGATTTGTGGTAATATTACTTATGTGTGTGAGTATGTGTACTGTGTTGCGCACCTTGTTCAGAGGAACATAGTTTCATTTGGTGATTTACATGTACAGTATATGCTTGAGATTGGACAAACTTGAATTGATTTTCCTGGAGCAGTGAAGGCTGACAGGTGATCCGTTAGAAGTATATAAGATTATGAGCGGCATAGATATTTTATCCAGGGTTGAAATGTCTAATATCAGGTGGAATGCAAGTGTGAGTGGCTAAGAGAACAGAGGAACTTGCATAGGCAGAGGGATTAGATAAGGCACTTATTTGCCAGTTTAGTTGGTTTGGCACAACACTGTAGGCCAAAGGGCCTGTTCTTTTAATGCACTGTACTCTAAATTCTTCACATTCCTGACCCAATGTCGACCCCAACCACAGCTCTGACCACTCACTCAGCGGCACAGACAACCCACGCTCTGCTGGCACTCTGGTCCTGTCTCACATTCCAGACTGCTGATGGGAGCTTTTCTGTTCTGTGTGAATGATTCTGTTAATCACTCAGTCACACTTTGGAACAAACCTAGAGCCACTCCTGCTCACTGTATCGCACTCTCACACTGTGGGCCATCACTATAACCAGTTGAACAGCAGGGGCTCCAAATCTGGAGTTCACTGATCAGGACACTGCAGGCATTTGGATTGGCCATGATGGGGTTCAAGGAGCAAAGCATCTCACCTCCGAAGGAGGAGCACTCGAGGCCATCTGCCTGACCCCAGAGTGAGCGTGGCTCCTGTTGGATGAACATGGAGTGGCCCTGCCAATGGTAGATAAGTCTGCAGGCTCGTCTGCCTTGTCCTCCCAGCTCCAGGAGGCTGTGTGGATGGGGGAGGCCTTGAGAGAAAGGAAACAGAGAGCAGATAAAGTGGCTAAAAGTTTTATAAAGTCCATGAATGGTCACAGCATGGAATGGAGCTAATCCAGTGCACGCCAGTTCTACACAAGAGCAATCTGGATCTTCCCCTTCCCTGTGTCCTCTCACTATAACTAAGGACATTTGTTTTCTTGAAGTGCTAACCCAGATTCACTATGAGTATTTCAATTGAATTTGACAGAATCACCGTCGTCATCTCCAAGACCAGTCACTCCACCTCCTTCCTGTCCTGCCATGTAATTCATCTAATCATGATAAAGTTTAGACAAATCAAATCAGTAAGGCTCACACTGAGAAGGGGCGCTAGCCTTCCCAGGACTGCAGACATCTTCAAAAGGTGATGCCTCAGAAAGGTGGCGTCTACCATGAAGGACCCCTTCACCCAGGACGTGCCCACTTCTCATTACCGCCATCAAGGAGGAAGTATAGGAGCCTGAAGATGCAAACTTGATGTTTTAGGAACAGCTTCTTCCCCTCCACCATCAGATTTCTGAATGGACAATGGACCCACGGACACGACATCATCTTATTTTGTTCTCTTTTTGCACCACTTATTTAATTTTTAGATATTTTGTTTTATAATTTACAGTCCATTTTATATATTACACTGCACTACTGCTGCAAAACAAAAAATTTCATGAGGTATGTCAGTGATGATAATTCTGATTCTGAATGTAGAGGGAATGGTTTCTTCGAGCATCTCACAGGTAAGGGTTCTCCAGGTGGGACTGGTCATGGTATGTTACAATTCCAAATTCAGCTTGAGTGTGAGTAATGTGGAAATGACATTAGAATCCTCAACCTAAATACATTCAATTATGATGCCTCGAGCAGACTGGCAAAATCCACTGAAGACTCAGACCAGGATGACCACTTCTTTTTATGATCTATATTAATGATTTGTTGCCAAGTTTGCAGATGATACGAAGATTGGTGGAGGGGCAGGTAGTGTTGAGGAAACGGGTAGGTTGCAGAAGGATTTAGACAGATCAGGAGAATGGGCAAGAAAGTGGCTAATAAAATACAACGTTGGAAAACGCATGGTCATGCACTTTGGTAGTAGAAATAAATGTGCAGAATATTTTCTAAATGGGGAGAAAATCTAAAAGTCTGAGATGAAAAGAGTCTTCGGAGCCCCTGAGTAAAAAACCCTAAAGGTTACAAGAGCAGGGATGTGATGCTGAGGCTTTATAAGGCATTAGTGAGGTCTCACCTTGAGTATTGTCAACAGTTTTGGGCTCCTCATCTAAGTAAATAATGCAATGGCATTGGAGAAGATTCAGAGGAAGTTCACAGGGATGATTGCAGGAATGAAAGGGTTATCATACGAGGAACATTTGATGGCTCTGGGACTGTTCTCACTGGAATTTAGAAATTTGAGGGGGGATCTCATCGAAACCTTTTGAATGTTGAAAGGCCTTGTCAGTGAGTGGGGACAGAATGTTTCCCATGGTAGAGGAGTCTCAGACAAGAGAGCACAGCCTCAGGATAGAGGGGCATCTATTTAAAATAGAGATGCAGAGACATTTTTTTAGCCAGAGGGTGGTGAATTTGTGGAATTTGTTACCAAATGCAGCTGCAGAGGCCATGTCATTGGGTGTATTTAAGGCAGAGCTTGATACATTCTTGATTGGACATGGCATCAAAGGTCACAGGGAGAAGGCTAGGGCATGGGGCAAAAAGGGTCAGCCATGATTGAATGGTGGAGCAGACTAGATGGGCCAAATGGCCTATTTCTGCTTCTATATCATATGGTCTTATGGTCTTTTCACTCAGGCCCTCAAGTCCCAGCAACATCGTTGTAAATTTTCTCTGTACTCCTTCAATCTTGTTGATATTTTCCTATTGGTAGGTGACCAGAACTGTATATAATACTACAAGCTAGGCCTCACAAATGTCTAATACAATTTCAACATAACATCCTACATCCAGTGTTGTTCTGGATTTCTAGCACCTTCAGAATCTCATGTGTTTGCAGTTTAATTATTAAGTTTGTAGAAGGTACAAAACTTGGTGGGGGTCATAGCAAAGGTTATGTGAGTATATGGTGAGGCATTGACCTGCTGGAAAGTTGGATGGAGCAGTGGCAGATGGAATTCAATCCAAACAAATAGAGGAGTTGAGACGTCATGTTACAATTGTACAAGACATTGGTCAGACCACACTTGGAATACTGAGTGTTCTGGCTGCCTTGCTACAGGATGGATGTCATTAAACAGGCAGGTTTACTGGAGCCATTGGGAGTTATTTAAACTAATATGGCAGGGAGATAGAAACCAAGATGATAGAGCTGAGGATGAGCCAACAGGTTTACAAGTAGATGATGTGTGTAACATGAAAGTAAAGATGGACAAGCCTATGATTGGATACAAATGCAGACAGAGCAAAGAGTTTAATTGTACAACAGGGGCAAAATTTAAAAGGGCAAAGTACACAGGACTGAAGGAGCTGTATTTAAATGCGTGTGGCATTTGAAATAGAGTGGACAAATTCATGGCACAATTCAAGATTGGTCGGTACGACATTGTGGACGTCACTGAGTCGTAGCTGAAAGAAGGCCAAAGTTGGGAGCTTAACATCAAAGGATATGCTATGTCTCAAAAGGACAAAGAGAAAGGCATAGGTGGTGGTGTGGCTCCGTTGGTAAGAGATATAATTACATCTTTAGAAAGAGGTGATACAGGGAGTTAAGAAACTGCAAGGGTATAAAAAGAGACCATTAAAAGATTGTAAAGGGAGCTGGAAAAGGATGTAATAAGGGTAATGACACAATTGTAATGGGGGGACTTCAATATGCAAAGGGATTGGAAAAATCAATTTGGTGTTGCATCGCAAGAGAGGGAATTTGTTGAATGCCTATGAGATGGGTTTTTAGAGCAGCTTGAGCCTGCTAAGGGAAAGGTTATCTTAGATTGGATGTTGTGTAATAACCCAGATCTCATTAGGGAGCTTAATGTCAAGGAACCTTTAGGAGGCAGTGAACATAATATGATTGAATTCATACTGCAACTTGAAAGGGAGAAGCTTAAGTCACATGTATCTGTATCACAATGGAATAACGGGAATTACAGAGGCATGAAAGAGGAGCTTGGCCAGGTGGATTGGAGAGGGATAATGGCAGGGATGACAGCAGAGCAGAGGTGGCTGAAGTTTCTGAGAATAGTTTACAAGGTGCATGATAGATATGTCCCACAGAAGAAACTGTTCTCAAATGACATGGGTAGGCAACGGTGGCTGACAAGGGAAGTTAAAGACCACATAAACGTCAAGAAAAGGGCATATAGGGTAGCAAAAGTGAGTGGAAATTTGGATGATTGGGAAGCTTTTAAAATTCAACAATAGGCAACTAAAAAAGTTTAAGAAGGTTCAAGATCAGAGTTGCAGAGGGACTTAGGAGTCTTTGTGCAAGACTCCGAGAAGGTTAATTGACAGGTTGAGTCTGTGATAAGAAAGGCAAATGTAATGTTGGCACTTACTTCAAGGAAAATAGAAAATAAAAGCAAGGAGATAATGCTGAGCCTTTATAAGATTCAAGTCAGGCCTCACTTGGAGTATAATCAACAATTTTGGGCCCCATATCACAAAAAGGTTGTGTTGTTATTGGAGAGAGTCCAGAGGAGGTTCACAAGGATGATTTCAGGAATGAAGGGGTTAACATATGAGGAGCGTTTGACAGCTTTGGACCTGTACTCACTGGAATTTGGAAGAATTCAGGTGGATCTCATTGAAACCTACCGAATGTTGAAATGACTAGATGGGGTGGATGTGGAGAGGATGTTTCCTATTGTGGGGATATCTTGAACTAGAGAGCACAGCCTCAAAACTGAGGGGCGACCTTTTAGAATAGAGGTAAGGATCAATTTTTTTTAGCCAGAGAGTAGTGAATCTGTAGAATGCTTTGCCATAGACTGTGATGGAGGCCAAATCTGTGCATAGATTTAAGACAGAGGTTGATCATTTCCTGATCAGTCAGGGCATCAAAGGATGTGGTGAGAAGGGAGGTGTATGGGGTTGATTAGGATCCTGGATCAGCCTTGATGGAATGGTGGAGCAGAATCAATGGGCTGAATGGCCTACTTTTGCTCCCATGTCTTATGGTCTAAGCTAGAAAGGATGCAAAAATGATTCACAAGGATGCTGACTGGCTTGAGAGACCTCAGTTATATGGAGAGACCTGAGAGGTTGGGACTGTTTAGTCTGGAGTGAAGAAGGCTGAGGGTCACCTTTTTGAGGTTTGTAAGATCATGAGGGGTGCAAAAGTGTTACTGATCACAGTCATTTTTCCCCAGGGTATGGGAGTCTTAAATAAGGAGAAAGGGGAAGGATTTGAAGGGGAAGCAATGGGCAAGATTTTCACAGAAGATGGTAAGACTATAAGATGTAAGACGTAAGAGTAGAATTTGGCCATTCAGCTCATTAAGTCTGCTGTGCATGACTCCACATGGGTAGTAAGTGGAACAAGTTATCAGAGATGCATTTAGTTTAATAGTTTCTTTAGGCACAAACAACATTTACAAACAACATTTACAAATCTATCAGTTCACATAATCACTTCCAACAATCAATATTTACACAAACCAATCTCTAATTCCATGCTTTTGATAATTTGTCTTCAATAGTGAGTAATACTTGCAACTTTCTGTTGGAGAGGTTAATAAATTATTAACTTTATGAAATCACAACCAGAGCATTCTCACCCACTTTTTTTTATTTATAAGCAATGGATGTAACCCATCTGATGCTGGGCATTTATTACACTTTTGTGCCTTTATTTTCCTCATTTGTTCGTGTTTCACTGTGAATGTTTTACAATCTCAGACCACCCACTACAAACCATTTGATGAAAGTGGGACTTGGTTGCAGGAGAAGAGTGGTACTAATTGGATATGTCTTGTAAAGAGCCAGACAGGTGGTGATGAACTAAGTATCTCCCTTCTCCACTATATGATTCCTAACTTTATATATATGTAGACATTCATTTTTTGGGCTATGGGAATTGGTGGTGAGCTTAGCATTTATTGTCCAAACAAAAGTGCTTCTGAAAAGAGTAGATTGCTCAACTATTTCAGAAAACACATTGAAATGGTATCTAGAGTCACATATGAAACAACTGGGTAAGAATACAAATCTCAAATGAGAGAAAATCTGCAGATGCTGGAAATCTAAGCAACACACACAAAATGCTGGAGGAACTCAGCAGGCCAGACAGCATCTATGGAAAAGAGCACAATCGACATTTTGAGCTGAAATCCTTCGGCAGGACAAATCACTTCGCTGAAGAACATTACTGAACCAGATCAGTTTTACAACAATTTAAAAGTTTCATGATTACTTTTACTGATAGTAAATATGTTTTAAGATCTCATACTGGGTGGCGTGTTAGCATATTAGTTAGCGCAATGGTATCACAGTACCAGTGACCTAGGTTTAATTCCCTCTGCTGTCTGTAAGCAGTCTGTACATTCTCCCCATAAGCACATGGTTCCCTCCTCCCACATTCCAGAGATATGGGTTAGTAAGCTAATTGACGATGTGTGTAATTTGGTGGCATAAGGGCCTGTTATCATGCTGTTTCTCTCAATAAAAATTATTAATGGAATTTAAGTTCTACATCTGCCATTCTGAGATTTGAATGGGTGTCTCTGGATAGCATGGTGAAGTTACACCCATACCTGTCATCTTATGCCATGGACATTATTTACTACTAATAAAAATGTACTGATGGATGTCCACTAGTAATATACCAAGGGATTAATAGGGATGACTCTATTACTCTACTTGTCTGTAACAGAGTTTTACTCTTTATCTAATTCTTGCTGTTCCAGGCATGGGAATACACAGTAGGACAGTACAGAAGGGTCAGGCCTGCACTATCCCTCCCAGTGATGGGATAATGTAGAGGAAACTGTACTCTATATCTAACTTGTCCTGTCTCTGCCTGGTAATGTTTGATGGGACAGTGTAGGAAGAGCCTTACTATGCCTAAGTGAAAAGTTCTATCCAATCAACATGGGGGTGACAAAGATAAGCCCCAGAGAACGGCATGCATCAAAATGATCCAGTTTTTCTTGGGTATCCTCAGTCCCTCTCCACTTCTGGGGATTGGTGCCAAGCACTCACCTCACTGGAGTCCTCCTGTTGGTTAATGGCAGACTGTGCATCTTCAGAAGCCTGCCGCTTGGCCTCACTCAGTGCCTTCTCCATCTTTGCTCGCTCAGCTGTGATCATCTCATGGGCCTTGCGTTCTGCCTCTGACACAGCTTTCTTCAACTCTGTCATGGCCTGGTGCTTCACTTCATTCACTGCCTCTTCTGGGAGGGAGGGCGAGATGGCAGACAAGTGGTATTATCAAGGGCAACCTGGAGCTGTATTTGAGTTTGCGTGTACATGTTAGGATACACTTAAGGTATTTTTAGGGATCATTCTGTAATTGAATTTGTGTGGATATGTCAAGATACACCAGGTATTTAAGAAACAAAGAAGGCAGCAGAAGGGAAATTATAGACCAGTTAGCCTGACCTCAGTGGTTAGGAAGATGTTGGAGTCAGTTGTTAAGGATGAGGTGAAGGAGTACTTGGTAACATGTGACAAGTTAGTACAAAGTTAGCATGGTTTCCTTCAGGGAAAATCCTGCCTGACGAACCTGTTGGAATTCTTTGAGGAGATTACAAGTAGGATAGATAAAGGGGATGCAGTGGATGTTGTATATTTGGACTTAAGAAGGCCTTTGACAGGGTGCCACAATGAGGCTGCTTACCAAGTTAAGAGCCCATGGTATTACAGGTAAGTTACTAACATAGTTAGAGCATTGGCTGATTGGGAAGAGGCAGAGAGTGGGAATAAAGGGATCCTTTTCTAGTTGGCTGCCAGTGACTAGTGGTGTTCCACAGGGGCTGGTGTTGGGACCACTTCTTTTTATGCTGTATATTAATGATTTAGATGATGGAATAGATGGCTTTGTTGCCAAGTTTGCAGATGATACTAAGATTGGTGGAAGGACAGGTAGTGTTGAGGAAACAGGTAGGATGCAGAAGGACTTAGACAGATTAGGAGAATAGGCAAGAAAGTGGCAAATGAAATACAATGTTGAAAAATGCATGGTCATGCACAATAGCAGTAGAAATAAATGTGCGGACTATTTTCTAAACGGAGAAAATCCAAAATTCTGGGATGCAGAGGGACTTGGGAGTCCTTGTGCAGAACACCCCAAAGGTTAATTTCCAGGTCAAGTCAGTGGTGAGGAAGGCAAATGCCATGTTAGCATTCATTTCAAGAGGTCTAGAATACAAGAACAAGGATATGATGCTGAGGCTTTATAAGGCACTGGTGAGGCCTCACCTTGAGTATTGTGAACAGTTTCGGGCCCCTCACCTTAGAAAAAATGTTCTGGCATTGGAGAGGGTCCAGAGGAGGTTCACAAGGATGATTCCAGGAATGAAAGGGTTATCAGATGAGGAACGTTTGATGGCTCTGGGTCTGTACTCACTGGAATTCAGAAGGATGAGGGGGGATCTCATTGAAACCTTTTGAATGTTGAAAGCCCTAGACAGAGTAGATATGGAAAGGATGTTTCCCATAGTAGGAGGGTCTAGGACAAGAGGGCACAGCCTCAGGATAGAGGGACGCCCTTTCAAAACAGAGATGTGGAGAAATTTCTTTAGCCAAAGGGTGGTGAATTTGTGGAAAATGTTGCCACATGCAGCTGTGAGGCCAAGTCACTGGGTGTATTTAAGACAGAGATTGATAGGTTCTTGATTGGACATGATATCAAAGGTTATGGGGAGAAGGCCGGGAACTGGAGTTGAGAAGGAGAAAAAAAAAGGATCAGCCATGATTGAATGGAAGAGCAGACTCAAAAGGCCAGATGACCTAATTCTGCTCCTATGTCTTATGGTATTGTTAGGGATCATTCTGTAATTGTGGGTGATGGTTGAGTCCTAGGCTGGATGTCCTGTTTTCTTAAGGAAGGTGAAACATCTCCCATAGCCTCACCTTTCCAGGTGTAGTGATCGCCACAGGACCACTGTTTGGCTTGTCATGCAGGAGGTCACTCGCATATGGCCTCTCCTACATCACTGTGCCCATAGCAATGCCTCCCCAGGGCGCCTCTGTTCTTACTGATTTTGCTGTGTCATGATGCAACCGAGTGTCCAACGATATAATTGGGCAGGTAAGCTGGGCTCATCAGCCTTAGCTGGCATCCAGCCTAGGAGAAGGACAACTCCCATTCCTAACCCAGCTAGATGGGACCCGTTAACTTTGTGGGCAGTCTGTCTAGGAGAAGGACAACTCTGATTCCTAACCCAGGTAGATGGGACCCGTTAACTTTGTGGGCAGTCTGTCTAGGAGAAGGACAACTCCCATTCCTAACCCAGGTAGACGGGACACGTTAACTTTGTGGGCAGTCTGTCTAGGAGAAGGATGCCATTGTGGAATGTGCCCCAGCCTAAAACTTGGCCTCCACATCCGTCTATGGCAATAAATTCCACAGATTATTTATCCTCTGGCTAAAGAAATTCCTCCCCATCTCCATTTTAAATGGCCATCCCTCTATTCTGAGGCTGTGTCCTTTGGTCTTGGACTCCTGCACTATAGCAAGCATTCTCTTCATGTCCTCTCTATCTAGGCCTTCAATATCGAATAGGTCTCAATGAGATCCCCTCCATTCTTCTAAACTCCAGCGAGTACAGGCCCAGAATCATCAAACACTCCTCATACATTAACCTTTTAATTCCCACAATTATTCTCATGAACCTCCTCTGGACCATACGAGCACATCCTTCCTTCGCTATGCAAAATTATGAGTGGTATAAATTGGGTAAATGCTAGCAGACCTTTTCCACCAAGGCAAAGTTAACAAATTTCATGACACATGCCAGTGATGTACTTTATTCTGATTTTGATAAGCACATGGATGAGAGGGGTATAGAAGGCTATATTCTAGGTGTAGGTTGATGGGAGTAGGCAAATTAATGTTTGGCATGGACTATAAGGAGCCCAGTTCTGCTCACAATAGTCCAAGTATTCAAAAGGGCTCTGATAGTTGGGAGGTACTACTGTTGTAAATATGTAATTCTGTAAACTTACGTGACTATATTTCAAATGTTAAAGATAAATAGGTGATTATACCAATTGAAGCTGCAATTAATGTTTACTGTTATCTTTGTGATAAAGTATAAACACCATTTCAGGAGAGTGAGATTCTCTTTGATTCTGATGGACTCGCTGCACAAATAAAGACTTTTAAATTTCCCAGTTATGGCTTCCATGTGGTTCAGTTTTAGTCAGCCAAAACAGGTATAATCCAGAATATCATCACTGTGAGATCCAGCCTCTGAGCGTTGGATACTCAGATAATAGTTGAACTATCTTAACTCGTTCTGAAGAATATTTTCTTGTGTTAAGTGTGTGAGTTATATAAACTGTGTTGTGCACCTTGGTTTGGAAAAATGTTATTTTGTTTGAAGGCATAAGCGTGTACGGTTGAATGACAATAAACTGAACTTGAACTTGCACAACAATCAGCAGGTAGAAAGGTCAGATACAGGAACTTCTAATTAGTACATTTGAGGGATTTGAATCTTCAAACCCCACTCTGGCAAGGAATCCCCTTATCAACCAAAAGGCAGTATGCTGTATTGTAAACCAGCTGGGATTCTAGTTTTTTTGTATTCAGTGGTCCAGTGCTGTATAGATGTGACACTCAGCAACACTTTACTGATCTAGTGTAGCAGGTACTTAGGCAGAGAGCCTCCAAGATGATGCCAGTCCACATTTGTGAATGCTGCATGAGGAGAAATTCATAAACCACCTGGTACATGTAAATATACCAAGGCATAAAGTCAAGGGATTTCTCTGGTGTCTGGGACAATGTTCACACTGAACCAACATTAGCAAACAGATTATCTGGCCGTCATCACATTGTGTTTGGGGGATGTAGCTGTAATAATGACCACGTTTCCTAGAGTCCAGCAGTCCAGTGGGTGAAATGGTTTCTATGACAAACTTGCTACAAAAGGTTTTTCTCTTATTTCCTGCCTTACTAATAAAGCATCTTATTGTCCTTTAAGACACAGCGGATTGTACTGAGTTTCCTGCACACAGAGTGCACTTGTAATTATATAGAAGCCTACCAGCTTTTCTCCAGATCTCTTCCTGAGTGTAACCTTGTGAGGGTCTGCGTGGCATCTCAACAAGTATTTCTGAAAACACAAACCAAAATATTTGAATGAGTGCTGTGAATAGTTCATTCCCAGTAGCAGTAATTCTCACTCTGAGGTCAGTACTATGACGGTGTCTAGTCGGGTCAGAGGGTGTGGAGGGCTGCAGGTCAGTGGGTCATGTCAGCTCAGCAAGTGGAGACAATCAGGGTGTCGAGCTGGAAGGGAGATGGAAAGGGGAAGTGTTTGCTAGAGCTCTGATACAGGGGTTTGACTGAAAATGTTGACAGTTGCTTTCCTCCCACAGATACTACTCGACTTGCTGAGTTCCTCCAGAGTGCAGTCTCCTGCATTTTCTGATTGTGTGTGCTCTGAATGAGATTTCAGCCCTGGTGCTAGCTATAGTGAGTCAGGCACAACACAAATACTCTAACTGGTTCTGAGCTAAAGGAGTTCTGACAAGGCTGTCTAACATTCCAACCTTTTTTCATATCTTCAGCATCACTATAGCGACGGATCCAGTGATTAAGTTCCTCTCGGTCAGCTTCCTGGCAACGCCTCAGCACAGTTAATGAGCGACGTGTCTTCTCCACCATATCCATTATACAATTCAGGAGCTGTGGAATAAAGAGCACAAACTAGTTCAGTGAAAGCAAACTGGGCAGCATGTCAATTAGACTAAATGCAACAGAACAGATCGTAAGTTCAAAGTTTGTCACATATACAGCTAAATGAACCATTGTTCCTCTGGGGTCACTGTGCAAGATATAGAACAAACAACACATATTGTGATGATCCAGCACATACAGTCACAAAATAATATTAGCACGAGTCCCTGAGTGACCTGGCCTGAAGATTTCCAGTCTGTTTGTTTATATAAGACAGTATAATGTTACTTGGCATGATTATAATAAAACAAGCAGTCGTATAAATATGTGCAACAGCAGAATAAAAGATTAAAAGTGACCAGTCAGCATGAGAGTTTGTGAGTTGAGGGGAGGGTGTGGGTGGCAGCATGTTATTAAGAAGTCTAACAACTTGGGGGAAGAAGCTGTTACCCAGCCTGACAGCTCTGGTTCTTTGCTAAGTACCTCCTGTCTGATGGCAGGAGGTCACGAGATTGTGGAATGGGAGGATGGAAGGGTCTTTGATAATACAGGAGACTCTGCATCTGCAGCGCTTCTGATGCCACAAAAGAAACCAAAACAATTTCAGGATGTATATTATATACATTTCTCTGACATTAAATGCACCTATTGCAAAGAGTTGCAGACACACAAAACTGTTATCAGGCAAAGTTATTTAACAGGAAACCCACTGGAGTCACAGATGACCTTTGTAGCAATACTGAAGCCAATGTCTATTTAAATGAATGACATGGCTTCCCTGAGGCTGGATCTGAGACAAATCAGGGACAGCAGAGGAGATGAGGCAGGTGGTGACATTGATCAGATTAGGGATCAATTTTTTTGGCATATACACTTGGTGGCCACTTTATTAGGTACACCTGCTTGTTAATGCAGATATCTAACCAGCCAATCAGATGGCAGCAACTCAATGCATAAAAGCATGCAGACATGGTCAAGAGGTTGAGTTGTTGTTCAGACCAAACATCAGAATAGGGAAGGAATGTGATCTAAGTCACTTAGACCATGGAATGATATTTGGTAACAGTCAGGGAGGTTTGCGTATCCCAGAAACTGCTGATCTCCTGGGATTTTCACACACAACTGTCTTTAGAGTTTACAGAGAATGATGCAAGAAAGAAAAAACACTGAGCAACAGTTTTGTATGTGAAAATGCCTTGTAAATGAAAGAGGTGAGAGGAGAATGGCCGGTTCAAGCTGACAGGAGCACAACAGTAACTCAAATCACCACACATATTACAACAGTGTTGTGCAGAAGATTATCTTCAAATGCACAACACATCAATCTTTGAAAAAGTTGGGCTGAAGACCGTACTAGGTTCCACTCTTCTACCTAATTAAGTGGCCTCTAAAGTGTGGTGGATTCCAGTTAATTGGGCCACACTGGGACCAGATATTTTGGCCCAATTAGGCAGATGTCTCAATTAGCCAAAGTTTCACGCACATCATTAAAAAGGTATAAAAAAGACAAACTACCATTTAACTGAGTAACAAATTATTTGTTTAAATGAAATAAAGAACAAATTAGAACACTACCTCTGCTCTGTAAGTATTATAAAACTGTGTTTTACTTCTTAATACTTTTCTACAGAGGAATTCTTCCATGTCAAGCTCTTTTAACAGTAAGTGAACAAAATCAGCACAAACACCTAGTGCAGATAATGGACTGACTTCATACAATGTTTTCAACAATTGCATCCTCCAAATCTTCACTTTCATTGTAACATTCAATATGACTGTTGACACCTTCAAATTCTTCGTAGTTCCTTACTTGAAGTAGCGGAATTGTTACATTTTCACTCCTAGCTGTTTCTGGCACCTCCAAGTTTCAAAGCTTGAAACCACAATGAGCAAAACAGTGAGTTGTCTTATTCCTTATCTCTTGGTAACTATTAGCAGCAAAAATGACTTTTTTTTGAAAATAACATGCAACTGATGCTCCTGTCTTCTCCCCATTTCCCTCCAGGCCCTGACCAATCAGGAATCTATCCACCTCTGCCTTAAATTAACCCAATGACAGCCTCCACAGTCGCCTGTAGCAATGAATTCCATAGATTCACCATTCTCTGGCTAAAGAAATTCTCCACATCTCTATTCTTAAAGGATGCCCCTCTATTCTGAGGCCTTGTTGTCTTACTCCCTCACATTAGGAAACATACTCTCCACATCTGCTCTATTGATGCCTTTCAACATTTGATACGTTTCAATGAGGTCACTCCTTGTTCTGCTGAATTCCAGTGAGTACAGGCCCAAAGCCATCAAATGCTCCTCATATGATAAGCCTTTCAATCTTGAAATTATTTTTGTGAAACTCCTTTGAACACTCTCTAATGTCAGCACATCCTTTCTTAGATTAGAGGCCCAAAAATGCTTACAATACTCCAAGTGAGGCATCACCAGTGCTTCATAAAGTCTCAACATTACATCCTTTCCTCTCCATTTGGAAAATAGTCTATGCTTTTATTTCATTTTCCAGCGGTCCAAAATTTACTCTCGCCTCTCTTTTGTACTTCATATATAAAAAGAAACTTCTGCAATCCTCCTTAATATTATTGGCTAGCTTACCTTTGTATTAAATCTTTTCCTTCTTTATGATTATTTTTAGTGCTTTCTGTTAGGTTTTAAGAACTTCCCAATCCTCTTACTTCCCAGTAATTTTTGCTCTATTATATGCACTCTCTTTGGCTTTCATTTCTCTTGTCAGCCACAGTTGTGTCATCCTGTCATTAAAATACTTCTTCCTCTTTGGGATGCATGCATACTGCACCTTCTAAATTGCTCCCAGGCATTCCAGCCATTGCTGCTCTGCCATCATCCCTGACGGTGTTCTTTTCCAGTCAATTGTGGCAAGTCCTCACTCATGCCTCTGTAATTCTCTTTACTCCACTGTAATACTAATATATTTAACTTCAGCTTCTCTTTTTCAAATTGCAGGGTAAATTCTATCATATTCTGATAATTTCTCCTAAGGGTTCCTTTACCTTAAGCTCTCTAATCAATTCTGGTTCATTGCACAACACCCAGTCTTGAATAGTTGATCCCCTACAACACGCACAAAACAATGGAAGAACTCAGCAGGCCAAGCAGCAACAATAGAAAAGACTAAACAATCGACACTTCAAGCAGAGAGCCTTCATCAGGACTGGGGAAAAAGATAACTTGAAGCAAAAAGGTGGGGGGAGGGGATGAAGAAGTACAAGGTGGTAGGTAATAGATGAAACTGGGAGGGGTAAAATAAAGAGCTGGGAAGTTGAGAGGTGAAAGAGATAAAGGGTTGAAGAAGGTGGAATCTGATAGGAGCGGGTAGAAGACCATGGAAGAAAGGAAAGGGGAAGGAGCATCAGAGGGAGGCAATGGGCAAGTAAGGAGATGAGGTGAGAGAGGGAAACAACAATGAGAATGGTGAAGGGGGGATGGGGCAAGAACTAGAAGTTTGAGAAATCAATATTCATTGCATCAGGTTGGAGGCTACCCAGATGGAATACAAGGTGGTGCTCCTCCAACCTGGGTGTGGCCTCATCATGACAGTGGAGGAGGCCATGAACTGATATATCAGAATGGGAATAGGAAGTGGAATTAAAACAATTGGCCACTAGGACATTCCAATTTTTCTGGCAGATGGAGTGTAGGTGTTCAGTGAAGCAGTTTCTCAATCTACATCAGGTCTCACCAATATACAGGAGGCCTCACTGGGAGCACCAGATACAGTAGATGACAGCAACAGACTCACAGATGAAGTGTCACCTCACATGGAAGGGCTGCTTGGGACTCTGAGTGGTAGTGAATGAGGAGGTGTAGGGTCAGGTATGGCACTTGTTCTGCTTGCAAGGATAAGCACCAGGAGGGATATCAGTAGGGAAGGATGAATGGACAAGGGAGTCACATAGGGAGAGATCCCTACAGAAAGCAGAATGTGAGGGCCCCAGAGGGAAAGATGTGCTTCTCCCTGTCCTCTAGAAAAAGCAGGATCTCCTGGTGGTCACCCACTTCGATTCTACTTTCCTTTGGCATTCTGACATGTCAATTCATGGCCTCCTCTACTGCCGTGATGAGGCCACACTTAGGTTGGAGGAGCAACACCTTATATTCCTTCTGCGTAGCCTCCAATCTAACCCCCCCCCCCGCCTTGCACCATTTGTATTTCCTTCTCTCAACCTTTCCCTTACCTGCCCATCACCTCCCTCTGGTGCATCTTCCCCTTCCTTTTCTTCCATGGTCTTCTACCCTTTCTTATCAGATTCCCCCCTTCTCCAGCCCTTTATCTTTCACCAGCTTCCCAGCTCTTTAATTCAGCCCTCTTCCAGTTTCAGCTATCACTACCACCTTCTTGCGCTAACTTCTCATATTTTTTTCCAGTCCTGATGAAGGGTCTCAGCCTGAAATGTTGTCTGTTTACTCTTTTCCATAGATGCTGCCTGGACTGCTGAGTTCCTCCAGTATTTCCTTGTGTTGCTTGGATTTCCAGCATCTGCAGATCTTCTCTTGTTTTAGCTGACCCCCTAGGGGGCTCTATCATGAGCTGCTCTAAAACAATCTCATAGGCATTCCATAAATTCCCCTTTTTGGGATCCAGCACCAACCTGATTTTCCCAATCTACTTGCACATTGAAATGCCCCATACCTATTGTAATACTGTGCATTTTCAATCCCCTATTGTAATTTGTAGACCACATCTTTGCTATTGTTTGGGGGTCTGTATATACCTCCCATTATGGTTGTTTTACCCTTGCAGTTTTTTAGCTCTACCCACAACAATGCAAAACCTATCTCACCTCTTTCTAATTATTTGATTTCATTTTTTACCAACAGAGCAAGCCACCCTCTCTGCCTACCTGCCTGTTCTACCAATACAAGGTGTAAAATTGGTTGTTAAGCTTCCAGCTATAACCTTCTTTCAGCCACAATTCAGTGATACCCACAATGCATATGTGTCAGTCAGTAACTGCTACAAGTTCAACTACCTACTCCATATACTGCACACATTCAAATATAACAGCTTCATTCTTGTATTCACTCTTTTTGATTTTGTCCACCTTTTACAATGCAACTCATCTTGGCTGACTACAATTTTTCCCTATCATCAGCTTCTCCTAGTTAGGAGTCTCACTACACACTGCCTCTGTTTGTAAACCAACAATCTTATCTTCAGCACTGGTTTCCATCCCTCTGCATAATTAGCTTAAACTCTCCTGAATAGCTTTAGCAAACCTGCCCACAAGGATATTGGTCCCTCTGGAGTTCAGGTGTAAGGTCGTACCATCCCCAGAAGAGATTCTAAGATCCATATGTTATGCCTGCAGCCCCCTCCTTTTTGAGAATCGCAGGATCGCTATTGATTTGGGTCAGGAGACCCAGGAAATGAGAGAGAGAGACGTGCGGAATATCTTGACCCCCCCCCCCCCCCCCACCGGCGATATAAGGCTACAGGAAACGGCCATTGTCTCTTGGAGACTGACTTGTGTATTACAATACTGTGCTACGTGGAAGCCCTCAGGCAAAGTGGGTTGGTTGAGGGAGGGACTGCATCACCCCAACCTGATTGACATCTGAGACCCTGTGAGTCAGGATAAAAGAGGGTCTGTGGGACCAGCCCCTCAGACGCACCAGAAGAAACGTTAGCGATCCCGTAATAGTGGAAGCCGGTGGGGAGGCCACGTATGTTCGGTTCCATTTGCCCCGGAACCGGTGCCCTTTGCCGCGGAAGAACGGCTTTTAGCTACCAACGGGGAAACCAACTCCCAACGACTCTGGAAGGATTGACATCATAAAAGGACTGGGCAAGTTTTAACCTGTCTTTCTCTCAAACCAAAACACTGCAGCTTGAAGGAACTAACAGTGACTTTTATATTTCCATCAGACAATACATTATCCCCTAGACAACGATAGAGCTATTTCTTATTGATTATTATTATACCCGCGCTTTTAGATTTAGTATTGATGATGCAGAACTTCTTTTCAGAGTGGTCATTTGAATCGGGAGCAAGTTACAGCTTGTGATTCAGCTGGGAGCTCAGAGAATTCGACCGTTGTAGGTAGGATTTAAGCCTACCTGGTCAATACCTGTGGAGGAGGGGGAACTGCGCAGGCGCGAGTGACGTCAGCGTCGAGCGCGCACTTTAAAAGGCAGGACTTCTTTTCAGAGCGGGCAGCGGAGTCCATGGAAGCAGAGTCCTGGGCTTTGGCTAAGTGGAGTCCGTGGAAGCAGAGTCCTGGGCTTTGGCTAAGTGGAGTCCGTGGAAGCAGAGTCCTGGGCTTTGGCTAAGTGGAGTCCGTGGAAGCAGAGTCCTGGGCTTTGGCTAAGTGGGCTTCGGCGTAAGGGGACTTCGGTAAGCCTGTGTGATTGCTCGCTGAGGGGAAGAAGGTAAGGTCGCTAGGTGCTTTTTAGACTTATTCTATTAATACAGTTCAGGTATGGGGGAGACAGTCAGAGCAGTGGTGTGCTCCGTATGCAGTATGTGGGAGGTCAGGGTCAACACAGTTGTCCCTGATGACCACACCTGCAAAAGGTGCGTCCAGCTGCAGCTCCTATCAGACCGAGTTAGGGAGTTGGAGCGGGAGCTGGATGAACTACGGATCATTCGGGAGGCAGAGGCAGAGATAGATAGGAGTTATCAGGAGGTAGTCACACCAAAAAACCAAGAAGTAGGCAGATGGGTGACGGTCCAGAGAGGCAGGGGGAGCAGGCAGAGAGAGCAGAGCACCCCTGCGACCATTCCAATTAACAATAAGTATACCGTACTGGATACTGTTGATGGGGATGACCTACCAGGAATAAGTTGTAGTGGTCCTGCCTCTGGCACAGAGGTTGAACCCTCAACTAGAAAGGGGAGGAGGGAAGAGAAGAGAGCGATAGTTTTAGGGGATTCTATAGTCAGGGGGGCAGATAGGAGATTTTGTGGGGCAGATTGGGAGTCTCGGATGGTATGTTGCCTCCCTGGTGCCAGGGTCCGGGACATCTCAGATCGGGTGCAGGCTATTCTTGAGAGTGAGGGCATGAACCCAGATGTAGTGGTCCATGTAGGGACCAATGATGTAGGTAAGGTGAGTGAGGGGGTCCTGCTTAGAGAGTTCAGGGAGTTAGGAGTGAAGCTGAAAGGCAGGACCTCCAGGGTGACAATCTCGGGATTGCTACCTGTGCCACGTGCGAGTGAGGTGAAGAATAGAATGATTATGCACATTAATACGAGGCTGAGAGCATGGTGCAGGAAGGAAGGGTTCAGGTTTTTGGATAATTGGTCTTTGTTCCAGGGACATCGGGATCTGTTTCGAAGGGACGGTCTGCATCTGAACCGGAGGGGTCCTAACATTCTTGCAGGAATGTTTGCCAGTGCTGCTCGGGGGGGTTTAAACTAGATGTGCAGGGGACAGGGATCCAGATCCAGAGGGTTGGTCAGAAGGAGCATGGGGTTAAATGTGTAGAAGGTTTGGCTGATCTTGAGAAGGTCATCAAAATTCAAGGTGCAATTAGCCCGATGGAAGTTCAAGGAGCTGGGTCAGGTACAATAGACAGTGTTTTAAGCAAAGAGAGGAGGAATGGGCTAAGAATTCTATACTTGAATGCGCGTAGTGTCAGAAATAAGACAGATGAGCTTGAAGCTCAGATGAAAATGGGGAACTATGATATTGTTGGGATAACGGAGACATGGCTGCAAGGGGATCAGGCCTGGGAATTGAGTGTACCAGGGTATCCGTGCTATCATAGAGACAGAAATATGGGAAGAGGGGGTGGGGTGGCCCTGTTGCTGAGAATGAGATTCAGTCTTTAGCAAGAGGTGACTTGGGAACAGGGGAAGTAGAGTCTGTGTGGATTGAGCTGAGGAACAGTAAGGGTAAAAAGACCCTAATGGGTGTTGTGTACAGGCCCCCAAACAGTAGCGTGGATATTGGGTACAAGTTGATTAGGGAGTTAACATTGGCATGTGCTAAAGGTAATGCAGTCATTATGGGAGATTTCAACATGCAGGTGAACTGGGAGAATCAGGTAGGTGCTGGACCCCAGGATAGGGAGTTTGTGGAGTGTCTAAGGGATGTATTTTTGGAACAGCTTGTGCTTGAGCCAACCAGGAACGAGGCTATTTTGGACTTGGTGATGTGTAATGAACAGGAATTGATAAGTGATCTTGAAGTAAAGGAGCCATTAGGAATTAGTGATCATAACATGATAAGTTTTTATCTGCAATTTGAGAGGGATAAGGGCAGATCAGAGGTGTCAGTTTTGCAATTAAATAAAGGAGACTACGGAGCCATGAGGGAAGAGCTGGCCAAAGTTAAATGGGCGGATGCCCTGGCAGGAAAGACAGTGGATCAGCAGTGGCAGATATTCTTGGGCATAATACAAAAGATGCAAAAGCAGTTCATTCCAATGAGAAGGAAGGATTCAAAGAGGGGGAAGGGGCCACAGTGGTTGACAAAGGAAGTCAGAGATTGTATAGCATTAAAGAAAAAGAAGTATGACAGGGCTAAGATGAGTGGGAATACAGATGATTGGGAAAGTTTTAAGGAACAGCAGATCTTAACTAAAAAAGCAATACGGAGAGAAAAAAATCAGGTATGAGCTCAGTCTAGCCAGGAATATAAAAGGGCATAGCAAAAGCTTTTTTAGCTATGTGAAGAGAAAGAAGATAGTTAAGAACAATGTTGGCCCCTTGAAGAATGAATTGGGAGAAATTGTTATGGGAAACAGGGAAATGGCAACAGAATTTAATGCGTACTTTAGATCTGTCTTCACCAGGGAGGACACAAGCAATCTCCCAGATGTATGGATGGGCCAGGGTCATAAGATATCAGAGGAATTGAGACAGATTGACATTAGGAAAGAAACTGTGATGAGTAGACTGGTAGGACTGAAGGCTAATAAATCCCCTGGTCCAGATGGTCTGCATCCGAGGGTTCTAAAAGAGGTGGCTCAGGAAATTGCGGATGCATTGGTAATCATTTTCCAATGTTCCTCAGATTCAGGATCAGTTCCTGAAGATTGGAGAGTGGCTAATGTTATCCCACTTTTCAAGAAGGGAGGGAAGGAGAAAACGGAGAACTATTGCCCTGTTAGCCTAACGTCAGTCGTGGGGAAAATGCTTGAGTCCATTATTAAGGACGAAATAGTGGCACATCTTGATGGCAGTAATAGGATTAGGCCGAGCCAGCATGGATTTACCAAGGTCAAATCATGCTTGACTAATCTGTTGGAGTTTTTTGAGGGTGTAACAAGGATGTTAGACGAGGGTAAGCCAATGGATGTTGTGTACCTAGATTTTCAGAAGGCATTCGATAAGGTGCCACATAGGAGATTGGTGAGTAAAATCAGAGCTCATGGCATTGGGGGCAGGGTTTCAACATGGATAGAAAACTGGTTGGCAGATAGAAAGCAAAGGGTAGCAGTGAATGGGTGTTTCTCGGACTGGCTGGAGGTGACTAGTGGGGTACCACAGGGCTCTGTATTGGGACCACAGCTCTTTACGATTTATGTCAACGATTTAGATGAGGGCATTGAAAACTATATCAGCAAGTTTGCTGACGATACTAAACTGGGTGGCAGTGTGACATGCGAAGAGAACTTTAGGAGAATACAGGGAGACTTGGATAGGCTGGGTGAGTGGGCAGATACTTGGCAGATGTCATTCAATGTGAATAAATGTGAAGTTATCCACTTTGGAAGCAGGAACAAGAGGGCAGAGTATTGTCTGAACGGTGTAGAGTTAGGTAAGGGAGAAATGCAAAGAGACCTAGGAGTCCTAGTTCACCAGTCAATGAAGGTGAATGAGCAAGTGCAACAGGCAGTGAAGAGGGCAAATGGAATGTTTGCCTTTATTACAAGGGGAATTGAGTACAAGAGCAAGGATGTCCTTTTGCATTTGTACAGGGCCCTGGTGAGACCACACCTGGAATACTGTGTACAGTTTTGGTCTCCAGGTTTAAGGAAGGACATTCTGGCAATTGAGGAAGTGCAGCGTAGATTCATTAGGTTGATTCCTGGGATGGCAGGGCTATCTTACGCAGAGAGATTGGAGAGATTGGGCTTGTACACACTGGAATTGAGGAGATTGAGAAGGGATCTGATTGAAACGTTTAAGATAATTAAAGGATTTGATAGGATTGAGGCAGGAAATATGTTCCAGATGTTGGGAGAGTCCAGTACCAGAGGGCATGGATTGAGAATAAGAGGTCAGTTATTTAAAACAGAGTTGAGGAAGAGCTTCTTCTCCCAGAGAGTTGTGGAGGTGTGGAATGCACTGCCTCCGAAGACGGTGGAGGCCAATTCTTTGGATGCTTTCAAGAAGGAGCTAGATAGATATCTGATGGATAGGGGAATCAAGGGATATGGGGTCAAGGCAGGGACTGGGTATTGATAGTGAATGATCTGCCATGATCTCAGAATGGTGGTGCAGACTCGAGGGGCCGAATGGTCTACTTCTGCACCTATTGTCTATTGTATGTTTGCATTGATATTATTTTGTGTATTTTTATCAATAAATACTGTTAAAATTGTACCATCAGACTTCAACGGACCTCTCTATCTTTGCTGGTAAGTGACCCAGTTACGGGGTACGTAACACATACAACTGAAGCTCTGCCCCCTGCATCAGTTCCACAGCCAAGCACTCATCTGCCTATCATCCTAGTCTTACCCTCACTGGTGCATGGCATGAACAGCAATCCAGAGGTAACTACCCTGGAGCTCCTGTTTTTCAGTTTTCTACCTAGCTCCCTAAAATCTCTCTTAAGTACCTTCTCATCTTTCCTAGTTGTGTCATTGGTGCCAATACGTACCAAGACTTCTGGCTGTTCACCTTCCCCCTTTAAAATGCCATGGACCTGATCTGAGAAATTCCTGATCTTGGGACCAGGGAGATAACATACCATCTGGGCATCTCTAATGCACCACAGAATCTTGTCTGTGTTCTTCTGACTATGGAATTCCCTACCAACACTGCAGTCCTCTTCATCTCTATTCTGAACCACAGAACCAGACTCACTCCAACTCCCCTGGTAGGTTGTCTCCCTCAACAGTATACAAAGTAGTATACATATGATTGAGTTTCTGCTTTTCTGTTTGACCCCTCTCACCCACTCAAGGTTAGGTCCTCTGCTCCCAAACTTACATTATCCAGGTGCTTCCATTCCTCCGCCCATTCCCCGTCCGTTAAACGATGATCAATTACTTCTTCCTGCTGAGTCCCATGGACTCCTGGAGCTGGAATCATAAAAGTCAACTCAAGGTCGGAAAGTGTCACTTGTTCAATCACATTGTATCTCTGCATAGGAAACCACATTTGGCAGGACCCTGGACAGAAACTCTATCCCTAATGATATCCTGTATGGTATCAATGGACAGTATTAATATCAGGCACGGACTGGTTGTTCATCGACAAATAGGTAATGGAGGAAGAGAAATTACTGGTGCATTAGTATCAGAGTAGGTAGTTATTGATCATAGGTGAGAAGTAATTATTAACTGAGGGTCTGGTACTAGTGTGAGCAGGTGTTTATCAGCAGTGAGTCAGATAGGATGGGAGTGTTATATCAGATTATACTCTGACCAGCAGGCCGGTGTCGATCCTTGAGCTCCTTGAGCTCTGGCTGTCGGTAAGAGTCTCTGTAGTGGTGGGATACAGCCATGTCCTCCAACCGGTAGTGCTGCAGTTGAGGTTGTGCCAGTTGTGACAGTCCATTAGACTGGTGTCCACGCCTGTTTTTGGAACTGAAACACTGCACAGGACTGTGCACGCACAGCCGTTTACTGAAGTGGTCTGCGTGTGATGGGTCATGGTCTAACCCATTCTCTTTGGTCCTGCAAAACAAACCAAGACAAAACATCATTGTCAGCTGAATGAGTTTCCACTTTTAGTATTCAGAATATGCTCGCTTTTTGTGAAAGCCCAATTTGTTGTTATAACGTGGACACTGTTACCCAGTGCATAGTGGAATACACCTCTGCCAGGTTTGTTCACACACTTAATTTGTCCAGCTGTCTCTGTAACTCCACTTGTAGAGTCACAAAGTAGAAATAGGTCCTTCAGCCCATAGTGTCCCTTCCTACCACAATACCTATCTGTACCAATTCATTCCATCTCCCTCATTCAAACACCTGTCCAGGTATTTCTTAAACATTGCTGCTGTTCCTGTCTCCACTACCTCATCTGGCAGCTCATTCCACATAATAACTAATCTATGTGGAAACTTGGGAGTTCTCGTGCTTGCAGGTTGAGCCTGTGGTGAGGAAGGCAAAAGCAATGTTAGCATTCATTTCAAGAAGAGTACAATAGAAGAGCAAGGATGCAATGCTCAGGCTCTGTAAGGCATTGGTCAGACCACACATGGGAGTAGCATGAGCAGTTTTGTGTCCCTTATCTAAGAAAAGATTAACAGGCCTGGAGGAGGTTCATGAGAATGATTCCTGGAATGTATAGGTTAACGTATAGGAGCATTTGATGGATCTGAGTTTGCATTCACTTGGGTTTAGAAGAATAGGAGTATCTCATGAAAAACTAACAAATGTTGGAAGGCCTGCATAGAATGAACACGATGAAAATGTTTCCTACAGTGCATGAGTCCAGGACCAGAGGGCACAGCCTCAGAACTGAGGAACGCCCCTTTAGAACAGAGATGAGGAGGAACTTATTTACCCAGAGGGCAGTGAATCTGAGAAATTTATTTGCACTGATGACTATGGAGGCCAAGTCATTGAGTATATTAAAAGTGGAGGTTCACAGGTTCTTGAGTAATCATGTCATCTAAAGTTTATGGAGAGAAGGCAGGAGAATGGTTGCGTTCCACCAGCATTTTGTGTGGGAAGATTGAAAAAAAGTTCAGTGCAAATACACATCAGAAACACAGAAAATCAGGGCAGCATTCTCCATCTCCATCTCAGAGCAATCTCACCAGTGATAAAAGGCAGTCTCCCCTTTCACATCAGGGTAATTTCACCAGTGATAAAAGGCAGTCTCCCCTTTCACATCAGAGCGATCTCACCAGTGATAAAAGGCAGTCTCCCCTTTCATATCAGAGTGATCTCACCAGTGATTAAAGACAGTCTCCCCGTTCCTATCAGAGTGATCACACCAGTGATAAAAGGCAGTCTCCCCTTTCACATCAAAGCGATCACACCAGTGATAAAAGGCAGTCTCCCCTTTCATATCAGAGTGATCTCACCAGTGATAAAAGGCAGTCTCCCCTCTCCGTATCAGGGTGATTTCAACAGTGATAAAAGGCAGTCTCCCCTTCCATATCAGAGCGATCTCACCAGTGATAAAAGGCAGTCTCCCCTCTCCATATCAGAGTGATCTCACCAGTGATAAAAGGCAGTCTCCCCGTTCATATCAGAGCGATCTCACCAGTGATAAAAAGGTAGACCCCCCTTTCTGTGCAGAGCAATCTTACCAGCAATAAAAGAATAGTCTCACCTGTCCTTGCAGAGCAATCTAATAGAAAAATAACAGGGAAACATAGAAATCTACAGCACATTACAAGCCCTTTAGCCCACAAAGTTGTGCTGATCTACTCTAGAAACTGCCTAGAATTTCCCTACTGCTTAGTACCTATCTAAGAGTCTCTTAAAAGACCATATTGTATCCGACTCTCCCAGCTACACTGGCAGTGCAAACCCTCCACTCTCTGTGTGAAAAATTTACCTCTGACATCCCCCTTGTACCCACTTCCAAACACCTTAAAACTATGCCTCCTCGTTTTAGCCATTTCAGCCCTGGGAAAAAGCCTCTGACATCCCCCTTGTACCCACTTCCAAACACCTTAAAACTATGCCTCCTCGTTTTAGCCATTTCAGCCCTGGGAAAAAGCCTCTGACATCCCCCTTGTACCCACTTCCAAACACCTTAAAACTATGCCTCCTCGTTTTAGCCATTTCAGCCCTGGGAAAAAGCCTCTGACATCCCCCTTGTACCCACTTCCAAACACCTTAAAACTATGCCTCCTCGTTTTAGCCATTTCAGCCCTGGGAAAAAGCCTCTGACATCCCCCTTGTACCCACTTCCAAACACCTTAAAACTATGCCTCCTCGTTTTAGCCATTTCAGCCCTGGGAAAAAGCCTCTGACATCCCCCTTGTACCCACTTCCAAACACCTTAAAACTATGCCTCCTCGTTTTAGCCATTTCAGCCCTGGGAAAAAGCCTCTGACATCCCCCTTGTACCCACTTCCAAACACCTTAAAACTATGCCTCCTCGTTTTAGCCATTTCAGCCCTGGGAAAATGCCTCTGGCATCCCCCTTGTACCCACTTCCAAACACCTTAAAACTATGCCTCCTCGTTTTAGCCATTTCAGCCCTGGGAAAATGCCTCTGGCATCCCCCTTGTACCCACTTCCAAACACCTTAAAACTATGCCTCCTCGTTTTAGCCATTTCAGCCCTGGGAAAATGCCTCTGGCATCCCCCTTGTACCCACTTCCAAACACCTTAAAACTATGCCTCCTCGTTTTAGCCATTTCAGCCCTGGGAAAAAGCCTCTGGCATCCCCCTTGTACCCACTTCCAAACACCTTAAAACTATGCCTCCTCGTGTTAGCCATTTCAGCCCTGGGAAAATGCCTCTGGCTATCCCCCTTGTACCCACTTCCAAACACCTTAAAACTATGCCTCCTCGTTTTAGCCATTTCAGCCCTGGGAAAATGCCTCTGGCTATCCCCCTTGTACCCACTTCCAAACACCTTAAAACTATGCCTCCTCGTTTTAGCCATTTCAGCCCTGGGAAAATGCCTCTGGCTATCCCCCTTGTACCCACTTCCAAACACCTTAAAACTATGCCTCCTCGTTTTAGCCATTTCAGCCCTGGGAAAATGCCTCTGGCTATCCCCCTTGTACCCACTTCCAAACACCTTAAAACTATGCCTCCTCGTTTTAGCCATTTCAGCCCTGGGAAAAAGCCTCTGGCTATCCCCCTTGTACCCACTTCCAAACACCTTAAAACTATGCCTCCTCGTTTTAGCCATTTCAGCCCTGGGAAAATGCCTCTGGCTATCCCCCTTGTACCCACTTCCAAACACCTTAAAACTATGCCTCCTCGTTTTAGCCATTTCAGCCCTGGGAAAATGCCTCTGGCATCCCCCTTGTACCCACTTCCAAACACCTTAAAACTATGCCTCCTCGTTTTAGCCATTTCAGCCCTGGGAAAAAGCCTCTGGCTATCCCGACAATCAATGCCTCTCATCGTCTTATACACCTTTTTCAGGTCACTTCTTATCCTCCTTCGCTCCAAGGAGAAAAGACCAAGTTCACTCAACCTATTCTCATAAGGTACACTCTCCAATCCAGGCAACATCCTTGTCAATCTCCTCTGCACTCTCTCTATACCATCCATATCCTTCCCGTAATGAGGTGACCAGAACTGAGCACAGTACTCCAAGTAGGGTCTCACTAAGGTCACCAGGCAGCTGGCGTTTCAACTTCCCTTGTTGCTTTAATCAGCATCACAGAATCAAAGATTGGCTCGCAGCCTTCTCACCACGAGATTCCTGCATGCTGCCTCTGCCTCCCAGAATTCCCTCAGAGACTGCAGACCACTAAAACACCTGAATGATCTTCAAACTGCAAATCACAGTTCCAGAATTACATTCAAGAAGAAGAACAAATGTAAAAGGCATAAACAAAGTGAAATATATGGTTCGGGATCTATCCAGAAGATGTCAACCAAAGGAGCGTTGTATGCAGAAGCCATCCTGTCTTCAATATGACCATCATAAACACAAGAGATTCTGCAGGTGCTGGAAATCCAGAGCAATACGCATAAAATGCTGGAGAAACCCAGCAGGTCAGGCAGTGTCTATGGACAGTCGACAGTTCAGCTGAGACCCTTCTTCAGGACTGGAAACAAAGGGGGAAGATGCCAGAATAAGGCAGGGGGAGAGGAAGTACTACAAGCTAGAAGTTGATAGGTGAAGCCAGGTGGGTGGGGGAAAGGGGTGAAATAAGAAGCTGATAAGTGGAAAAGGTAAAGGGGTGAAGATACACAGGTGAGAAGAGGTAAAAGGCCATAGTGGGTAAATGAAGAACAGGGATGGGGAATGGGAGAAAATGACCAGAAGGTGGGGAAATCTAAGGCTATTCTATATAATCTCAGCGTGACTGTACAAGCTCATTCCCAACTGCTCCAGGAAGAGGAGATGCTTCCTTGGACCTGGGAGTGGGATGGGAGGAAGCTGTCCTGAGAGGAGATGGCCTGTGAGGTGGGGCTTGGGAGAGGATTTGACTGCAATGTTTTATATAAATTGATGGAGATTGAGCAACTTGCACCTCTGTAGGACTCATGCCTCGAGGTAACAAAATCATAGATCAGAGTCTCAAAAGCATCTACATAATACTGAGCAACTTTCACAATCAGAATCAAATATCAATTTGATTGGGAGAAGTGTGCAGACACAAAGCCACTGAGAAAGTTCTGGGATAACAGGAAGACACTGTCTAGTGGAGTTGGGCCTTGGTGAGGACAGGACTCAGACAGGCAAGGAAGCAAGTGACTTTCACATCTCGTTTTCCTCTATTTAAGAATAGTGGGTATGACTGCAAGGCCAGTTTTCTGCTCTGAGTGCCAGATGTGGGATATCCAGGAGACTTCTAGCCTCCCTGATGGTCACATCTGCACCAGGTGCATCGAGCTGCAGCTCCTTAGAGACTGAGTTAAGAAACTGGAGTTGCAGCTCGATGACCTTCAGCTTGTTGGGAAAGTGAAGCAGTGATAGACATGAGCTACAGGGAGGGAGTCACACCAGGGCCATAGGAGACAGATAAATGGGTGACGATCAGGAGGGGGAAGGGAGAGCATCAGGTAGTGGAGAGACCCCTGTGGCCGTCCCCCTTATCAATGAGTACTCCATTTTGACTTCTGTTGGGAGAACGAACACCTTGGGGGAAGCAACAGTGGCCATGCCTCTGGCACAGAGTCTGGCCCTGTGGCTCAGAAGGGTAGGGAAAGGAAGAGGAAGGCAGTAGTGACAGGGGACTCTATGATCACAGGGGAAGGGGGGCAGAAAGGTGATTCTGTGGGCATGAAAAAGAAATATGTGTGGTAGTTTGCCTTCCAGGTGCCAGGGTTTGTGATGTTTCTGAACATAGAAACCTACAGCACAATACGGGCCCTTTGGCCCAAGATGCTGTGCCAAACATGTCCCTACCTTAGAAATTACTAAGGTTACCTATAGCCCTCTATTTTTCTAAGCACCATGTACTTACCCAAAAGTCTCATAAAAGACCGTATCGTATCCGCCTCCACCACCATTGCCAGCAGCTCATTCCACACACTCACTACTCTCTGTTTAAAAAACCTACCACTGACAGCTCCCCTGTATCTAGTCCCCAGCACCTTAAACCTGTGTCCTATTGTGGCAACCACTTCAGCCCTGGGAAAAAGCCTCTGACTATCCACACGATCAATGCCTCTCATCATCTTATACACCTCTATCAGATCACCTCTCATCCTCCATCGCTCCAAGGAGAAAAGGCTGAGTTCACTCAACCTATTCTCATAAGGCATGCTCCCCAATCCAGGTAACATCCTTGTAAATCTCCTCTGCAGCCTTTCTATGGCTTCCACATCCTTCCTGTAGTGAGGTGACCAGAACTGAGCACAGTTCTCCAAGTGGGGTATGACCAGGGTCCTATATAGCTGCAACATTACCTCTCGGCTCCTAAATTCAATTCCATGTTTGATGAAGGCCAACGCACTATACGCTTTCTTAACCACAAAGTCAACCTGCGCAGCTGCTTTGAGTGTCCTGTGGACTTGGACCCCAAGATCTTCTGATTCTCCAGTCTGTCAAGAGTCTTACCATTAATACTATATTCTGCCATCACGTTTGACCTACCAAAATGAACCACTTCACACTTATCTGGGTTGAACTCCATCTGCCACTTCTCAGCCCAGTTCTGTATCCTATCAATGTCCCGCTGTAACCTCTGACAGCCCTCCACACTATCCACAACACCTCCAATCTTTGTGTCCTCAGCAAACTTACTAGCTCATCCCTCCACTTCCTCATCCAGGTCATTTATAAAAATCACGAAGAGTAAGGGTCCCAGAACAGATCCCTGAGACACACCACTGGTCACCGATCACTATACAGAATATGACCTGTCTATAACCACTCTTTGCCTTCTGTGGGCAAGCCAGTTCTGGATCCACAAAGCAATATCCCCTTGGATCCCATGCCTCCTTATTTTCTCAATAAGCCTTGCATGATGTACCTTGTCAAATGCTTTGCTGAAATCCATATACACTACATCTACTGCTCTTCCTTCATCAATATGTTTAGTCACATCCTCAAAAAATTCAATCAGGCTGGTAAGGCACAACCTGCTCTTCACATACTTGCAGAATGCCTTGGGATTTTCCTTAACTGCCTGCCAAGGCCTTCTCAGGGCCCCTTCTGGCTCTCCTAATTTCGTTCTAAAGCTCCTTCTTATTAGCCTTGTCATCTTCTAGATCTCTACCATTACCTAGCTCTCTGAACCTTTTGTAAGTTTTTCTTTTCTTCTTGACTAGATTTATTACAGCCTTTGTACACCACGATTCCTGGACCCTAACATTAACTTCCCTGTCTCATTGGAATGTACATATACAGAACTCTACACAAATATCCTCTGAATATTTGCGACATTTCTTCTGTACTTTTTCCTGAGACATCTGTTCCCAATTTAAGCTTCCAAGTTCCTGCCTGATAGCCTCATAATTTCCCTTACTCCAAGTAAACGCTTTTCTAACTCATCTGTTCCTATCTCTCTCCAATGCTATTGTAAAAGAGACAGAATTTTGATCACTATCTCCAAAATGCTCTCCCATTGAGAGATCTGACACCTGACCAGGTTCATTTCCCAATACCAGCCTTTCCTCTTGTAGGCTTATCTACATATTGTGTCAAGAAAACTCCCTGAACACACCTAACAAACTCAACCCCATCTAAATCCCTTGCTCTAGGGAGATGCCAATTGATATTTGGGAAATTAAAATCTTCTATCATGACCACTCTGTTATTATTACACCTTTCCAGGATCTGTTTCCCTATCTGCTCCTCGATATCCCTGTTACTATTGGGCAGCCTATAAAAAATACCCAGTAAAGTTAGTGACCCCTTCCTGCTCCTAACTTCCACCCACAGAGACTCTGTAGACAATCCCTCCATGGAGTCCACCTTTTCTGCAGGTGTGATACTATCTCTGATCAGCAGTGCCATGCCCCCACCTCTTTTGCCTCCCTCCCTGTCCTTTCTGAAACATCTAAAACCTGGGACTTGAAGTAACCATTCCTGTCCCTGAGCCATTCAAGTCTCTGTAATGGCCACCACATCATATCTCCAAGTACTGATCCACGCTCTAACCTCATCCGCTTTGTTCACAAAACTCTTTGCGTTAAAACAGATGCATCCCAAACCTTCGGTCTGAGCGCGTCCCTTCTCTATCACCTCCCTATCCTCCCTCTCGCACTGTCACAAGCTTTCTCTATTTGTGAGACAAACCTGCTCTTCCCCCGTCTCTTCAGTTCGGTTCCCACCATCCAACAATTCTAGTTTAAACTCTTCCCAGTAGCCTTAGCAAGTCACGTCAAATCACTTTTATTGTCAATTCGACCATAACTGCTATGTGCTAACTGCTATAGTAAAAATGAGACAGCGTTTTTCAGGACCATGGTGTTATATGCCACAGTACAAAAACTAGACTGAACTACGTAAAAGACAACAAAGAGAAAAAGAAACAACTACACTAGACTACAGACCTACACAGGACTGCGTAAAGTGCTCAAAACAGTGTAGGCATTACAATAAATAATAAACAGGACAGTAGGGCAGTAAGGTGTCAGTCCAGGCTCTGCGTATTGAGGAGTCTGATAGCTTAGGGGAAGAAACTGTTACATAGTCTGGTCGCGAGACCCTGAATGCTTCGGTGCCTTTTCCCAGACGGAAGGAAGGAGAAGAGTTTATATGAGGGGTGCGTGGGGTCCTTCATAATGCTGTTTGCTTTGCGGATGCAGCGTGTAGTGTAAATGTCCGTGATGGCGGGAAGAGAGAGCTCGATGATCTTCTCAGCTGACCTCACTATCCGCTGCAGGGTCTTGTGATCTGAGATGGTACAATTTCCGAACCAGGCAGTGATGCAGCTGCTCAGGATGCTGTCAATACAACCCCTGTAGAATGTGATGAGGATAGGGGGTTGGGAGATGGACTTTCCTCTGCCTTCGCAGAAAGTCGAGACGTTGCTGGGCTTTCCTTGCTATGGAGCTGGTGTTGAGCAACCAGGTGAGATTCTCCGCCAGGTGAACACCAAGAAATTTGGTGCTCGTACCGATCTCTACTGAGGAGCCGTCGATGTTTAGTGGGGAGTTGTCGCTCCGTGCCCTCCTGAAGTCAACAACCATCTCTTTTGTTTCGTTCACATTCAGAGACAGGTTGTTGGCTCTGTACCAGTCTGTTAGCCACTGCACCTCCTCCCTGTAAGCTGACTCGTCGTTCTTGATGATGAGACCCACCACGGTCGTGTCATCGGCGAACTTGATGACATGGTTCGAGCTGTGTGTTGTAGCACAGTCATGGGTCAGCAGAGTGAGCACACAGCCCTGGGAGGCCAAACCTGCCCACCAGGATATTGGTCCCCCTGGGATTCAAGTGCAACCCGTCCTTTTTGTACAGGTCACACCTGCCCCAAAAGAGGTCCCAATGATCCAGAAATCTGAATCCCTGCCCCCTGCTCCAATCCCTCAGCCACGCATTTATCCTCCACCTCATTCTATTCCTATTCTCACTGTCGCGTGGAACAGGCAGTAATCCCAAGATTACTACCTTTGCGGTCCTGCTTCTAGGCTGCTGGAAGCAGGTCATTGGGTGACAGTCCGAGGGGGGAAAGCGAAGGAGAGTAGACTGGTAGTGCAGAGCACCCCTGTAGCCATTCCCCTGAATAATAAGTTTACCATCCTGGATACTGTTGGCAGGGACGACCGACCAGGTGTGAGCCACGGTGGCAGGGCCTCCAGTGAGTCTGACCCTGTGGTGCAGAAGGGTGGGACGGAGAAGAGGAGAGTTGTCGTCATTGGGGACCCTATAGTCAGGGGAGCAGACAGGAGATTTTGTGGATGTGAGAAGGACACCTGCATGGTTTGTTGCCTCCTGGGTGCCAGGGTCTGGGATGTCTCTGACCGGGTGCATGACATCCTGGTACGAGAGGGAAAGCAACCAGAAGTCGTGATACATGTTGGTACCAACGACATAGGCAGGAAGAGGGATGAGGTCCCGAAGTGTGAGTTTCAGGAACTAGGCAGAAGGGTAAAGAACAGGACCTCAAGTATGGCGTTAAACAGGATTGCTGCCAGTGCTACGTGATAGTGATAATAAGAATTGGAAGAGATGGCAGTTGAATGCGTGGCTGAGGAGTTGGTGCAGGAGAAAGGGTTTTAGATTTTTGGACCACTGGGATCTCTTCCGGGGAAGGTGGGACCTGTGCAGATTGGATGGGTTGCACCTGAACTCGAAGGGGATCAATATCCTTGCAGGTAGGTTTGCTAGCATGGTTTGACAGGGTTTAAACTAATTTGCAAGGGGGATGGGACCCAGAGCGATAGAGCAGTGGAAGAAGTGCATGGAGTAAAGCTGGGTGGTGTCTGAAAAGAGGATGCTGTCCAAGTTGCATGCCATCTTGGACAATGACTCCCATCCACTCCATAATGTACTGGTTAGGCACAGGAGTACATTCAGCCAGAGACTCATTCCACCGAGATGTAACACTGAGCGTCATAGGAAGTCATTCCTGCCTGTGGCCATCAAACTTTACAACTCCTCCCTCGGAGTGTCAGACACCCTGAGCCAATAGGCTGGTCCTGGACTTATTTCCACTTGGCATGATTAACTTATTATTATTATTTAATTATTTATGGTTTTATATTGCTATATTTCTACACTATTCTTGGTTGGTGCGGCTGTAACGAAACCCAATTTCCCTCGGGATCAATAAAGTATGTCTGTCTGTAGATCTAACATATATATAGAGGCTTTGAGGAAAGAGAAGCAGAATAAAGGGTGTAAAGGTAGTAAGGTAGAAGGGCTAAAGTGTGTGAAGAAGCATCAGGAACAAAGGTGATGAACTGAGAGCTTGGATACATACATGGAATTATGATGTAGTGGCCATTACGGAGACTTGGCTGGCACCAGGTCAAGAATGGATTCTCAATATTCCTGGATTTCAGTGCTTTAAAAGGGATGGGGGGGGGGGAGGGGAGGAGGGGTGGCATTACTGGTCAGGGATACTATTACAGCTACAGAAAGGGTGGGTAATGTAGCAGGATCCTCTTTTGAGTCAGTATGGATGGAAGTCAGGAACAGGAAGGGATCAGTTACTCTACTGGGGGTATTCTATAGGCCCCCTGGTAGCAGCAGAGATACCGAGGAGCAGATTGGGAGGCAGATTTTGGAAAGGTGCAAAAATAACAGGGTTGTTATCATGGGTGACTTTAATTTCCCTAATATTGATTGGCACCTGATTAGTTCCAATGGCTTAGATAGGGCAGAGTTTGTTAAGTGTGTCCAGGACAGATTCCTGTCACAGTATGTTGATAGGCCGACTAGGGGAAACGCCATACTGGATCTAGTATTAGGCAACAAACTGGGTCGGATCACAGATCTGTCAGTGGGTGAGCATCTGGGGGACTCCCTGGTATTTAGCATTAAAATGGAAAAGGATAGGATCAGAGAGGACAGGAAAATTTTTGATTGGGGAAGGGCAAATTATGAGGCTATAAGGCTAGAACTTACGGGTCTGAATTCGGATGATGTTTCTGCAGGGAAATGTACAATGGACACGTGGTCGATGTTTAGTGATCTCTTGCAGGATGTTAGGGATAAATTTGTCCCAGTGAGGTAGATAAAGAATGGTAGGATGAAGGAACCATGGGTGACAAGTGAGGTGGAAAATCTAGTCAGGTGGAAGAAGGCAGCATACATGAGGTTTAGGAAGCAAGGATCAGATGGGTCTACTGAGGAATATAGAATAGCAAGAAAGGAGCTTAAGAAGAGGCTGAGAAGAGCAAGAAGGGGGCATGAGAAGGCCTTGGCAAGTAGGGTAAAGGAAAACCCCAAGGCATTCTTCAATTATGTGAAGAACAAAAGGATGACTGGAGTGAAGGTAGGACCGATTGTAGATAAAGTTTGGAAGATGCGTCTGAAAGCTGAAAGTGAACAAGGTCCTCAATGAATACTTCTCTTCGGTATTCACCACTGAGAGGGAACTTGATGACGGTGAGGACAATATGAGTGAGGTTGATGCTCTGGAGCACGTCGATATTAAGGGAGAGGAGGTGTTGGGAGTTGTAAAAATACATTAGGACGGATAAGTCCCCAGGGCCTGATGGAATGTTCCCCAGGCTGCTCCACGATGCAAGGGAAGAGATTGCTGAGCCTCAGGCCAGGATCTTTATGTCCTCGTTGTCCATGGGAATGGTACCAGAGGATTTGAGGGAGGCAAATGTTGTCCCCTTGTTCAAAAAAGGCAGTAAGGATAGTCTGGGAAATTATAGGCCAGTGAGCCTTATGTCTGTGGTGGGAAAGCTGTTGTAAAGGATTCTTAGAGATAGGATCTATGGGCATTTAGAGAATCATGGTCTCATCAGGGACAGTCAGCATGGCTTTGTGAAGGGTAGATCATGCCTAACAATCCTGTTAGAGTTCTTCGAGGAGGTGACCAGGCATGTAGATGAGGGTAGTGCAGTGGATGTGATCTACATGGATTTTAGTAAGGCATTTGACAAGGTTCCACATGGTAGACTTATTTAGAAAGTCAGAAGGCATGGGATCCAGGGAAGTTTGGCCAGGTGGATTCAGAATTGGCTTGCCTGCAGAAGGCAGAGGGTTGTGGTGGAGGGAGTACATTCAGATTGGAGGGTTGTGACTAGTGGTGTCCCACAAGGATCAGTTCTGGGACCTCCACTTTTTGTGATTTTTATTAACAACCTGGATGTAGGGGTAGAAGGGTGGGTTGGCAAGTTTGCAGACGACACTAAGGTTGGTGGTGTTGTGGATAGTGTAGAGGATTGTCAAAGATTGCAGAGAGACATTGATAGGATGCAGAAGTGGGCAGAGAAGTGGCAGATGGAGTTCAACCCGGAGAAGTGTGAGGTGATACACTTTGGAGAGTGTACCAAGGCAGAGCACAAAGTAAATGGCAGGATACTTGGTAGTGTGAAGGAGCAGAGGGATCTGGGGGTACATGTCCACAATCCCTGAAAGTTGTCTCACAGGTAGATAGGGTAGTTAAGAAAGCTTATGGGGTGATAGCTTTGATAAGTCGAGGAATAGAGTTTAAGAGTCGCGATGTAATGATGCAGCTCTATTAAACTCCAGTTAGGCCACACTTGGAGTACTGTGTCCAGTTCTGGTCGACTCACTACAGGAAGGATGTGGAAGCATTGGAAAGGGTACAGAGAAGATTTACCAGGATGCTGCCTGGTTTTGAGAGTATGCATTATGATCAGAGATTAAGGGAGCTAGGGCTTTACTCTCTGGAGAGAAGGAGGATGAGAGGAGACATGATAGAGGTATACAAGATATTAAGAGGAATAGATAGAGTGGACAGCCAGCGCCTCTTTCCCAGGGCATCACTGCTCAATACAAGAGGACATGGCTTTCAGGTAAGGGGTGGGAAGTACAAGGGAGATATTAGAGGAAGGTTTTCCACTCAGAGAGTGGTTGGTGCATGCAATGCACTGCCTGAGTCAGTGGTGGAGGCAGATACACTAGTGAAATTTCAGAGACTACTAGACAGGTATATGGAGGAATTTAAGATGAGGGGTTATATGGGAAGTAGGGTTTAAGGGTCAGCACAACATTGTGGGCCAAAGGACCTTTTCTGTACTGTACTATTCTATGTTCTATGTTCAACTTCCTTCCTAACACCCTGTAGTCTTTTTTCAGGACCTCTTCCCTTTTCCTACCTATGTCTTTGGTACCTATGTCTCTGGCACGTGTCCACAATATCCTGAAATGGGAGGGTGAGCAACCAGAGGTTGTGGTACATATTGGACATAGGTTGGAAAAGGGAGAAGGTCCTGGAAACAGAATACAGGGAGTTAGGACGGAAGCTAAGAAGCAGGACCTCAAGGGTAGTTATCATAGGATTGCTGCCTGGGCCGCCCGAGTGAGTATAGGAATAGAATGAGGTGGCAGATAAATCCATGGCTGATGGATTGGAGCAGGGGGCAGGGATTCAGATTTCTAGATCATTGGGACCTCTTCTGGGACAGGTGTGACCTGTACAAAAAGGACAGGTTGCACTTGAATCCAAGGGGGACCAATACCCTAGTGAGGAGGTTTGCTAATACTACTGGGGAGGGTTTAAACTAGATTTACAGGGGATAGGAACTGAAGTGAAGAGGCAGTTGCTGAACAAGTAGAGACAGTTTATAGGGAGTTTGTGAGGAAGGATAGGCAGATAATAGATCAAAGATCCACTCAGCTAGATGATTTGAGATGTGTCTACTTTAATGTTAGGAGTAACATAAACAAGCTGGATGAACTTAGAGCATGGATCAATACATGGAATTATGACGTTGTGGCTATTATAGAGACTTGGATGGCTCAGGGACAGGAATGGTTACTTCAAGTGCTGAGTTTTAGATGTTTCAAAAAGGACAGGGAGGGAGGCAAAAGAGGTGGGAGTGTGGCATTGCTAATCAGGGATAGTACCACAGCTGCAGAAGAGGATGAAATCATGGAGGGATTATCTACTGAGTCAATGTGGGTGGAAGACAGAAGCAGGAAGGGGGCAATAACTCTACTAGGTGTTATTTTTTTAATCAACCTCCCAATCGTAACAGGAACATTGAGGAGCAGATAGGAAGACAGACTCAGGAACAGTGGAATAACAATACAATTCTTGTGATGGTTGATTTTAACTTTCCTAATATTGACTGGCATCTCCTTACAGCAAGGGGTTTAGATGGAGTGGAGGTTGTTAGGTGTGTTCAGGAAGGTTTCCTGACACAATATGTAGATAAACTAACTACAGGAGAGGCTGTACTTGATGTGGTATTGGGAAATTAACCTGCTCAGGTGTCAGATCTCTTGGTGGGAGAGCATTTTGGAGGTAGTGATCACAACTCTATCTCCTTTACCATAGCTAAGCTTCTTTGCATCATCTATAGGGACAGGAGAAGTACCAGAGGATTGGAGGGTTGCAAATGTTGTTCCCTTGTTCAAGAAAGGTAGTTGAGTTAACCCAGGAAATTATAGACTAGTGAGTCTTACGTCAGTGGTGGGCAATTTGTTGGGGAAGATGCTGAGAGGCAGGATTTATGAGCATTTGGAGAGACATAATCTGATTAGGGATAGTCAGCATAGCTTTGTCAAGGGCAGGTCATGCCTTATGAACCTCATTGAATTCTTTGAGGATGTAACGACACATTCATGAAGCTAGAGCTGTGGATGTAGTGTATATGGATTTCAGTAAGACATTTGATAAGGTTCTCCATGCAGTGCTCATTCAGAAGATAAGGCAGTATGGGATCCAAGGAGAGCTTGCTTTGTGGTTTCAGAATTGACTTGCCTACAGAAGGCAAAATGTGGTTGTAGATGGTTCATATTCTGCATGGATGTCAGTGACCAGTGGTGTTCGGTAGGCATCTGTCCTGGGACCCCTCTCTTTGTGATTTTAATAAATGATCTGGATGAGGTAGAAGGGTGGATTAGTAGGTTTGCTGATAATATAAAGGTTGGGGGTGTTGTGGATAGTGTGGAAGGTTGTCAGAGGTTACAGTGGGATGGCGATAGGATGCAGAACTGGGCTGAGAAGTGGCAGATGGAGTTCAACCCAAATAAACCTGAAGTGGTTCATTTTGGTAGGTCAAATTTGAAGACAGAATATAGTATTAGTGGTCGACTCTTGGAGAATCAGAAAGATCATGGGGTCCGTGTCCATAGGACACTCAAAGCTGCTCTGCAAGTTGACAGTTTTGTTAAGAAGTCTTATGGTGTCTTGGTGTTCATCAACCATGGGATTGAGTTCAAATGCCGAGAGGTAATATTACAGCTATACAAGACCTTAATTAGACCCCACTTGGAGTACTGTGTTCAGTTCTGGTCACTGCATTACAGGAAAGATGCGAAAGAGTGCAGAGAAGTGTAACCCCCGGGTCGCCTCAGACTCGCTCAGCTCGTTCCCGTCTAGGGGGAGCAGCCTTCGGCCCCACCAAACTGGGTAATCAGCTGGTGTGGATGCTGTGTGATGTCCCCGCATCGCCCAAAAACAGACAGTACACCGTATGCGATTAAATGAGTACAATTTATAAAGGTTACTATAACTAAGTGATTAATAATGATACTGTATATATGAAGAGAAAAAATAAAGAAAA
Source organism: Hypanus sabinus (assembly GCF_030144855.1). Classification (NCBI taxonomy): domain Eukaryota; kingdom Metazoa; phylum Chordata; class Chondrichthyes; order Myliobatiformes; family Dasyatidae; genus Hypanus; species Hypanus sabinus. The sequence goes on from NC_082722.1 coordinate 84,436,092, forward strand.
GGCGCCAAACTGATCAAAGTCCAAACCACTTCGTGCACAACCGTTGGAGCTCAATTACTGAAGTCTTCTGGCCACCATTCGATCCCCTCAGAACTCCTCGACTCGCGGCTCAGGACCCTCCGAAGTGGTCAACCAAGCACTTCTAGCTTCATCCCCCCTCCTCGGAGTACCTCCGGGCCTCAGACCCCCGCTTGGGGTCCGTTCCTCGCCCAGCTTACAGCATTGCGTCCTCTCTCTCAACCCCCTCGCGCCCATCTCTCCAAAAGCCTGTCAACAAAAGCTTACAGACTCAGAAGAAAAACCATTAATCCCCATTTGGTTTACAAAGGAATACAATTCTCCCAGCACTCTCTTGCAACAAAGAAACATTCCTGCTAGTTAACAAAACAAAGCCCTTTTGATTACATACACAGTAACAAAGAAAAAGAAGAAACTCTTTACACAAGGATGTTGCCTGGATTGGAGAGCATGCCTTATGAGAATAGGTTGAATGAACTTGGCCTTTTCTCCTTGAAGTGACGGAGGATGAGAGATGACCTGATAGAGGTGTATAAGATAATGAGAGGCATTGATCGTGTAGATAGTCAGAGGTTTTATCCCCCAAAGCTGAAATGGCTAACACAAGGGGGCATTGTTTTAAGGTGCTTGGAAATAGGTACCGAGGGGTTGTCAGGGTTAATAGACAATAGACAATAGGTGCAGGAGTAGGTCATTCGGCCCTTCGAGCCAGTACCGCCATTCAATGTGATCATGGCTGATCATCCACAATCAGTACCCCAATCCTGCCTTTTCCCCCATATCCCTTGACTTGCTATCTTTAAGAGCTCTATTTAACTCTTTCTTGAAATCATCCAGAGAATTGGCCTCCACTGCCTTCTGAGGCAGAGCATTCCATAAATCTACAACTCTCTGGGTGAAATTCAGATAGTAATCTGCCTTCCTGTTCTTGTCACCAAAGTGGATAACCTCACATTTATCCACATTAAACTGCATCTGCCATACATCTGCCCACTCACCCAATCTGTCCAGGTCACCCTGCATTCTCCTAACATCCTCCTCATATTTCACACTGCAAATCCAAAGTTTTCCAAACAGAGAATGGTGGGTGTGTGAAATGGGCTTCCGGCAGTGGTGGTGGAGGCGGATACGATAGGGTCTTTTAAGGGTCTTTCAGATAGGTACATGGAGCTTAGAGAATTAGAGGGCTGTGCGGTAGGGAAATTCTAGGCAGTTTCTAGAGTAGGTTATATGGCCAGCACAACATTGTGGGCCAATGTCCTGTAGATTTTGATTTTCTATGTTCTAATATCATATCACCGGCATACTGTATGTTGTGAAATTTGGTGTTTCGTTGCAGCAGTACAGTGCAATACATAAAAACTATAAAGTAGAATATTTATGTACAAATTAAATTAAATAAACAGTGCAAAAAGCAAGCAAAACAAAAGGATTTAGTGTACATGGGTTCATTGTCTGTTCAGAAATCTGATGGCTGTGGGGAAGAAGCTGTTGCTGAATCACTGAGTGTGCGCCTTCAGGCTCCCGTACCTCCTTCCTGATGGCTGTGGGGAAGAAGCTGTTGCTGAATCACTGAGTGTGCGCCTTCAGGCTCCCGTACCTGCTTCCTGATGGCTGTGGGGAAGAAGCTGTTGCTGAATCATTGAGTGTGCGCCTTCAGGCTCCCGTACCTGCTTCCTGATGGCTGTGGGGAAGAAGCTGTTGCTAAATCGCTGAGTGTGCGCCTTCAGGCTCCCGTACCTCCTTCCTGATGGCTGTGGGGAAGAAGCTGTTGCTGAATCACTGAGTGTGCGCCTTCAGGCTCCCGTACCTGCTTCCTGATGGCTGTGGGGAAGAAGCTGTTGCTGAATCACTGAGTGTGTGTCTTCAGGCTCCCGTACCTGCTTCCTGATGGCTGTGGGGAAGAAGCTGTTGCTGAATCACTGAGTGTGTGTCTTCAGGCTCCCGTACCTCCTTCCTGATGGCTGTGGGGAAGAAGCTGTTGCTGAATCACTGAGTGTGTGTCTTCAGGCTCCCGTACCTCCTTCCTGATGGCTGTGGGGAAGAAGCTGTTGCTGAATCACTGAGTGTGTGTCTTCAGGCTCCCGTACCTCCTTCCTGATGGCTGTGGGGAAGAAGCTGTTGCTGAATCACTGAGTGTGTGTCTTCAGGCTCCCGTACCTCCTTCCTGATGGCTGTGGGGAAGAAGCTGTTGCTGAATCACTGAGTGTGCGCCTTCAGGCTCCCGTACCTGCTTCCTGATGGCTGTGGGGAAGAAGCTGTTGCTGAATCACTGAGTGTGTGTCTTCAGGCTCCCGTACCTCCTTCCTGATGGCAGAGGGGAAGAAGCTGTTGCTGAATCACTGAGTGTGTGTCTTCAGGCTCCCGTACCTCCTTCCTGATGGCTGTGGGGAAGAAGCTGTTGCTGAATCACTGAGTGTGCGCCTTCAGGCTCCCGTACCTCCTTCCTGATGGCTGTGGGGAAGAAGCTGTTGCTGAATCACTGAGTGTGCGCCTTCAGGCTCCCGTACTTCCTTCCTGATGGCAGCAATGAGAAGAGGGCAAGTCCTTGCTTCGTATTGACAGATGTCGCCTTTTTGAGGCATCACCTTTTGAAGCTGTCCTCGATGCCGGGCAGGCTAGTGCCCACGATGGAGCTGGCTGAGTTTACAACTTTCTGCAGCTTTTTCCAATTCTGTGCAATGGCCCCTCCATACAAAACAGTGATGCAACTAGTTAGAATGCTCTCCATGGTACATGTGCGGAAATTTTGCTCAATCTCAATGAAACAACTTAGCGCCATAACTGGATTGAAACAGTTACAGCCAGCACCATCAGTTGAGAGAGTTATGGCCCTCCAAGACTGCCCACTTCTTAACTCTGTCCCTGCCTCATCTCAGCAGCCTCTGATGTTCTGATGCACTCACATTTAGCTACTTTCTTTTAGCATTTGTGAATGATCTTATCTATAGCAATGTTGCATGAGTCACATCAAATCCAGTTCACCTACCACTCCTGCACAAGCTGGACTGCACGGTTGCTCTGTCTTCAGCAGCCAACACTCTAAACTTTTAAATCTCCTGTCCAAAACTTTGCCTTCCTTTTTCTCCTTAAAATCACCCTAATAATGGTTTACATGATTCGATAACGATCTTGTGAAGAACTTTGGGGCAGCATGGTAATGTAGTTAGTGCAATGCTTTAGAGTGCCAGTGATTCCAAGTGTCATTTGTACATTCTTCCATTACCACAGGATATCCTCTGGGTGCCGGATCCAGTTACCTCCCACATTCCATAAACGGACAGGTTAGAATAGGTAAGTTGTGAGCATGCTATGTTGGCACCAGAAACACTTGCGGGTTGCCCCCAGCACATCCATAGACAGTGTTGATCATTGATGTACAAGGATGTATACACTCAGTAGCCACTTTGTTAGATACCTCCTTGATGCACTATCAATTACTCCAAAAGACTGGAAGTAGAGTAAATACTGAAAGGCTTTTATTAACAGTAAAATGGATCCACATCCATGTTGTACGTCTGTCCTGGACTGTGGGAGGAGCAGTAACACAATCGCCTTTATTCAGGGGTCAGTGGGAGGAGCCACAAGAGCAGTCAGCAGAGGGGCATGTCCAGGCATGTCCAGATACATAACCCAGTTACAACCTATATACTTGGCTTACCACACTCCTGTACCTATTAAAGTGGCCACTGAGCACATGCTCATGGACTTCTGCTGCTGCAGCTCATTGACTACATGTGTTGTGCATTCAGAGATGCCCTTCTGCATAGCACTGTTGTAACAGATGGTTATTTGATTTACCCGGGAGATCAGCAGTTTCTGAGATCCTCAAACCACCCCGTCTGGCACCAACAACAATCATTACATGTTCAAGATCACATTTCATCCCCGTTCTGATGTTTAGTCTGAACAACTGAACCTCTTGACCATGTCTGCATGCCTTTGTGCATTAAATTGCTGTCACATCATTGGCTGATAATGTAATTGCATTAATGAGGTGTACAGCGGCCACTGTGTGTATATCTCACTTTGCCCTTTGACAATCCTCTCCACAATCTACAACTCCACCAATATTCATATCCTCTGCAAACTTACTAATCATTTTCATAAACAACAAAAAACCCAATTGAGCATTTGGTAGCTTTGGGCCCGTACGCAATGGAATTTAGAAGAATATGGAGGGGGGGGGGGGAATCTCATTGAAATTTACCAAATGTTGAAAGAACTAGAAAAGGTGGATATGGAGAGGATGCTTCATATGGTGAGGGGTATCCAGAACTAGAGGGCACAGACTCAAAACTGAGGGGCCACCCTTTAGAACAGAAGTAAAGGGAAATTGTTTCAGTCAAAGAATGGTGAATCTGTGGAATACTCTGCCACAGACTGCGGTGGAGACAAAGTCCGTAGGTATATTTAAAGCAGAAGTTGATCGTTTCCTGATTGGTCAGGGCAACAAAGGATATGGTGAGAAGGCAGGTGTATGGAGTTGAGTGGGATCTGGGATCAGCCATGATGGAATGGCAGAGCAGATTTGATGGACTGAATGGCCTAATTCTGCTCCTATGGCTTATGGTTTTATGATCTAATCAGCCAATCACATGACAGCAACCTCATGATTGGCTGATTAAATATTTGCATTAACAGGCAGATTTACAGACATACCTAATAAAGTGGCCACTGAGTGGATGTGAGAAATAAAGCTCATCTTTAACCACAGTATAAATCCCAGTAACATAATAGACAGGGTAAGGGCATTGGACACAGCCAACAGGAGGGGTTATACTGAATGACTAAACAGGGTTTCTAAATGGCCAAACAGCAGTCAAGATCTTGTTTAGTTAACATCACACCTACCTGTCGGGGGTGCTTCGTTTGCCACTTTCATTGACTTCCAGCAGGATTTCCGAGGAGTCGACTGGCAAGCTGTTATTGCTGTTTAGAAGCAGTTGTTCATTTTGGGCCAAGTACTGAGCTGGAGTTTGCTTCGCAAGCCTAGCACAGTGGAAGAGTTCTCGTTGTAACAGTGGTAGATTAGCCTGCAATTAAACCAAGTTCAAACAAATGAAACCTCAGGCTTTTCAAGATACTGCAATTCAGCCTGCTTCTTTTGATGGCCAAGCAGATATGGCCTGAAACTGAACAGAGCCGGATTCTACTGAGGGGAAAATTAAATTGCTAAGTACAAATGCACAGAAGCAAAATGCTTCTGTAATTCCATGTGGGACAGCTCAGTTAGCACCAAATGCTTTACAGTGCCAGTTGTAAGATTGGGGTAGATTCCTGCCACTGTAAGAAGTCTGTACCTTTCCTGGTAACTGCACAGAAACCTCCACATGCTCCAGTTCCCTCCAAAAGATCTAAGGCTAGGGTTAGTGAGTCGTAGCATGGTGACTCTTGCAGGCTGCCCCAGCTCAAACCTTGCTGATTTGATCTGACGCAAACGATATGTAACACTTACCCAACAGGCTGGTATATGTCTAGGGGAAAAGGAGATCCAGCCACTCACCAACCCCACCTCCCGTACATGCAGGTGTTGTGGGAATCAAGTTAATGCCGCGTTGCACACACAATATCAAAATCACACCAGATACCGTTTTAGAATATACTTTAAAGATTTTACTAGAACTAAATGGGTACTAACAATACAGTATATATGAAGGAAAAGAAAATAAAGTAAAAGGCGCCAGCTTATCAGAATTCAGTCAGTTTAGTGCACATCGTTGGAGCTCAACCATCGAACCACTTGACCCCTCGTCGCTTGCCTCCAACCTCCATGTCCTTGCACCTGGGACCACCCTCGTGGTCGACCGAGCAGTGCAGCACACGTCCACCTTCTTCGGCGTCTTCTTCCCGACTCCCGAAAAGACCACAAAAAAAACCCCTCCCAAACCCACAAGTGTTACGTATCCCGTAACTGGATCACTTACCAGCAAAGATAGAGAGGTCCGTTGAAGTCTGATGGCACTATTTTCAAATGTTTTTATTTATAAAGGGGCACAAAAGTAAGGTTAATACAAACATTCAGATAATGCACGTCGTCAATACTCAATCTAAAGCGCGGGTATAGTAATAATCATCATTAAGCAATGAGCTCTACTGTTGTCTAGGGGATAATATATTGTCCGTTGGAAATATAAAAGTCACTCAGAAGTCTGCAGGCTTCAGCCTTTTGGGAATCGCTGGGCTTCATGTGTTGTGACAGAGAGAAAGAGAGATTGGTGAGAAAAGGAAGACATGCCTGGGTCTTTATGAAGCACTCCGTTGAATCAGGGGAGCATTGGTTCCCCGTTGTTAGTTCGAAGTCCTTTTCGGTGTTATCAGCCACCTGCTCCCCAGGCAAAGGAGAAACGGAACGCACGTGGCTTTCTTCAAAATGGCTTCCCGCTACGCCGGGATCGCTGTCGTGTCTTCTTGGTGCGTCTGAAGGGGCTGTCCCCCCCAGACCACCCTTTATACTTCCTCACGGGGTCGCAGGTGTCAATCAGGTTGGGATGATGCAATCTCTCTCTCAACCAGCCCACTTTGCCCGAGGGCTTTACACGTGGTCTCCATGAGACAATAGTCAATGTCGCCTTATTTTGCATCCCGGTGGAACGCGGTATTCGGCACGTCGCTCTCTCTCCCACTTCCTGGGTCTACTGACCCCCCTTCAACTAGTGCTCTTGCGATTCTCACAAAGGAGGGGGCTGGGATCATAACACAAGACAAAATAACAATTCTCCATTGGTTAACAAATGAATATAATCCCCGTTATCAGCAATTCTAAAGCTAAACAACTGAGAGAGAAAATCATAACAAAGAAGCATTCCTAAAAATTTTTGATTAACATACGCAGTACATTGTATATTCAACCCCCACCAGCAAATGTCATGCCCTCATGACATTATCAGAGTTCCCCAAAGCTTCTTACAACACACAAAATCCAACCCAGGTGCAGAAAGCAGAGACATAACTGCCCAGGGCGGTAGAAATCACACTTGGTTGTCCTGGAACCACATATGTCAACTGCTCCAGGGGACGCCTACTTCTCTGAGATCTCCATACCCCTTCTGCCTACCCTTTCGCCTCAGACACCGCGGGGGATACTCCTGTTGGATCCCCACCCTCCCCCTCACTGGGATCCCTCTTCACCTGCGAACCCTCTGCCGCAGACACCCCAGGTCCAGAGGTCCCGCACTCTGCAAGTGCGACAGTACAACCACTGACGCTGGCAGGGTCTTCCTCCTGATGCAACAACTGCATTTCCTACAGTATTCTTCAACCTCCCCTCTCATCTGGGGCCAGTAGAACTGGACTTTGCGTAATCCATAGGTCTTTTCCACCCTCAAGTGTCCGGAATCATCATGCAAGGCCTGGAGTACAGTCTGCCGATACTTCTCCGGCAGGACCAATTGCCAATGCCGGGGTTGGTCCAGAGGCACCGTGACCCAGTACAAGATTTGTACCGGGTACACTTCCCCCAGACTTAGTTCCAGCAACTGTTTAGTCTGCAGTGTGGTCAGGTCACAGTAAGCTAAGGGTAGGACATCATCCAAAGCCCCCAAAGGGTCCACGGCTCGCTCCAGCCTTCCTCTTTCCTTGGCCTTCACGGTGATAGCAAACTGACACATAGCCTTCACTCCAGGGGCACGGACACTCTCCCACTCCTCGTCCTTCTCCAGAGACCCACAGAATATCTGACTCATCCTCACGCTAGCCACGTCAAGCGCCGCAATCCCGTAAGTATTCCCTCCATCCGAAATATGTACTCGGAGTGTTTTCTCCATCTTCCTTGTTCCAGGTGTTGAAACTCTGCTAAAAGCAGCCAGGGATTCCCCAACAATCCAAACACTCCCTCCAAAACTTCTATACACTCCCCCACTGAAGCCCCAAGCTTTTCAGCTTTCAACTCCCGGACTGTTTTGGCTGCTGAACCCCTCAAACTTCCCACCAATCACCGCCTTTTCTCCTCCTCCGAGCCTGGCCACTCCTCTAACATCAAAGACGTATGCTCGATCCAGGTCTCATAGTCCACCCCCCCGTCCGGAGTAGGCCTGGCTCCTGAGAACACCCCCAGCTTCAGCCGTGGCCTCTCGGCCACTCCCACCAGGGAGTTAAGTGCGGCTGCCATCTCCAAGGCTTCTACCGCCCCTGGGGGACGGGGCCTAGTCACGCCTTCCTCTCCGACCCCGCTTTACTGGTAATGGGCTCCTCTCTGTGGGCCACCTCTAGCTCTACATCCACCTCCAGTGTCACGTCAGCCTCATCCTCAGAGAGGGTGTGGAGCCCCCACGGCCCCGCCTCCCCCAGAACACTGACCGTCGCCGGCAGTCCCAATGTCCTGACGTCAGCACTCGTACGAACCAACACCCAGCTAGACTCCACCTCTTTACCACACCATCTAGCTACAAATTCTACCTGTCCCATCCTTTTACCAAACTCAACCCCTGCACTAACGCATCTCCCGAAACTCGAAAATCCACTCCACTCACTACACAGGCATACTGCACCGGTACATCTTCCAAATCACACCAGTTAACAATCTTATCTCTGTCCATCTCCACACTACTGCCTGCGCGATTCCACAACCCTTGACAATTCAATCCGGGACGAGCACCCCACAAATGTAACACTTACCCAACAGGCTGGTATATGTCTAGGGGAAAAGGAGATCCAGCCACTCACCAACTCCACCTCCCGTACACGCAGGTGTTGTGGGAATCAAGTTTATGCCACGGCGCACACACACAATATCAAAATCACACCAGATACCGTTATGGAATATACATTCGACCTCTCGTCACTCTCCTCCGACCTCCATGTCCTTGCACCTGGGACCACCCTCGTGGTCGACCGAGCAGTGCAGCACACGTCCACCTTCTTCGGCCTCTTCTTCCCAACTCCCAGAAAAGACCACAAAAAAACCCCCTCCCATACCCACAAGACAAAATAACAATTCCTCACTGGTTAACAAATGAATACAATCCCGTTATCAGCAGTTCTAAAGCTAAACAACTGCGAGAGAAAGCACTTATCATAACAAAGAAGCCATTTTGATTAACATACACAGTACATTGTACAGATACATTTCATCGTATGTTTCGATGTACATGTGACAAATAAAGCTCATCTTTATGTCTTTAAAATTGGTGTTGATAACAAGTTGCTGTCAGGAGGCCCAGGACATACAAACATGTGAACATATTTCACATTAAGTTCATGTTGAAGTCAGAACTTCTTTCAAGAGGGTGAACCCTGGCAAGGTGTCAGGCATTGATGGGGTACATGGTAAGCATTGAAAACCTGTGTTAACCAACTGGCGGGAATGTTCCAGGACATCTCTGCAGTTGGAGGTTCACCCCGCTTCAAAATGATACCATCTCAAGAAGAGCGGGGTAAGCTGCCTCAACTTCTATTGCCCACTTGCACTCGCATCTACTGTGATGTGGTCATGGCCAGAATTAACTCCAGCCTAAGCAAGGACCTGGACCCACTGCAATCTGCCTATTGCCACAGTAGGTCTACAGCAGATGCAATCTCACTGGCTCACCACCCAGCCTTGGATCACCTGGACAACAGAATTCCTACAATCATACCCTCGGCTCTAATCAAAAAGCTCAAAAACCTGGGTCTCTGTACCTCCTTCTGCAACTGGATCCTTGACTTGCTCACTGGGAGACCACAGTCAGTGTGGATTGAAAATAACATCTCCACCTCAATGACAAATAATACTGTTGCACCTCAAGGACGTGTGCTTAGACCATCGTTCTACTCTCTCTGAACCCACAACTTAAACACCATCTCTAAATTTGCTGATGACACATCTATTATTGGCAGAATTTCAGGTAGTGATGAGGAGGTGTACAGGAGTGAGATAGATCAGCTGGTTGAGTGGTGTTGCAACAACAACCTTGCACACATCATCAGTAGGCCCAAGGAATTGACTGTGGATTTCAGGAAGGGGAAGTCAAGGGAACACACACTGACCCTCACTGAGAGATCAGCAGTGGAAAGGGTGAACTGTTTGAAGTTATTAGGTGTCAACATCTCTGAAGATCTATCCTGCATCCAAAATATTGATGCAAAGTCTAATGAAGGGTCTCGGCCCAAAATATCCACTGTACTCTTTTGCATAGATGGTGCCCGGCTTGCTGAGTTCCTCCACTATTTTGTTTGTGTTACTCAGATTTACAGCATCTGCAGATGTTCTCATTTGTGATTGGACTAATTTCAGCTAATTTGCTTGGAGTAGTTAAACTTCTAAACAAACTGTATGACTTTAAATCCAAAGCACTCAGCAAAACTGGCACCCATTTCTCATTGGTTGTTTCATTTGTTTCAAAATACAGTTCAATTTGCTCAGTATGCATATTTCTTATCTCTTGTGCAATCAACAACGCCTATCTTTCCAATGCAGCCTGCCATTTCTGTTCTTTGTATTTATTATTATTATCACCGGTAATCGCTGTTTATGAACCCCTGAGTTTCTACCTATTTTTTACCCAAACACCTTACTCTTCCCTTTGCAAAGAAACCAATGTGTTGCACTTTTTAAAACTCAGAAGTCTCACTGTGCTTTTTTTTATTCGAATGTCTCGCTGCACTTTATTTTAATTCAAATGTCTTGCTGTGCTTCAACAGGTAGAAAGCCGACTCAGGTTCGTGTAAAACTTCCTCATCGGCTCTGTTATGTTTTGTAACTCCAAAACATAAAAGCAATTGAAAGAAAAAGACAGGAGCTAAGGAGAATGTATACATTTTGTATTTACTTTTAGCACAGCATCCAAATATGATGTGGTGCTGTGATAATGTCACTCACATACAGTACTTTTACATACAACCTGTAATGTATTATGTAAACAAAAAAGAATACTTAATCAAATAATATATTAACAATATTACTCAAATATTAATGAGATATTAAATACACAATATAAAAACGGATGCTGATTCTGATTCACATTTGACCTACCAAGGTGCAATACTTCACATTGACAACTCTTGATAACTATTCCACCAGATTATACCAAGAATCAGGACCACAAAGAAATCATAAAATGAGGCAGCTATCTTAGTGATGCACCCTACCTTCAGGAAAGGAATGACAAAAGGCCTCAATGGGAAGTTGGTTGCCTCCTGAAGCTTTGAGTGAAATTCCTCTATAGTTCGGGTAGAATTCTGCAAAATATAAAAATAAGTTATTTTCAATTCCAAATCACCAAGACCTGATGTACATCTAATATACAATATTGATAATTCAGCTTTCTCCAATGAACACACAAATACAGCCTCGTCATCAGAAGTCACCCTGACCTGATAAGATGAACATCAACAGAAATCAACCCAGCAAAGGAACAGACCTTTTGGGTCTCAATGTCTGCTCACAATGTAAAACGTAGGGGTTAGCGGAATGCTTTATGGCATCAGTGAGCTGTGTTCATTTCCCACTACTGTCTGTAAGTTGCTTCTACATTCTCCCCGTGACCACATGCGTTTCCTCCCACATACAGGTTAGGGTTAATAAGTTGTGGGCATGCTAATATTGGTGCCAGAAACATGGTGGTGCTTGCAGGCTGCCCCAGCACCTCCTGTTGCTCATTAATTCTAATGATGCATTTCATTGTATGTTTCAATATATATGTGACAAATAAAGCTTATCTCTTTAAGCTGAAAGTTATTTTCCAACATGCTGTAAAATGTTATGAGGCTGAAATCTATGAATCACACACCAATTTCTCAACAGTGCATATAACCTGCTGATCCATACAAAGCTAGGCCAATTTACCTGCACCTGGATAACATCCCAGACATTTTTGTATTTAAGATTTTGAATTTAAGTTTCAGCCCAAGCTCCTCAATGTACTCTAACAACTTAGGTGTGAAAGTGGGAGGTATGACAGGACTATAAGACCATAAGATATAGGAGCAGAATTAGGCCACTTGGCCCATTGTGTTTATTCCATCATTTTATCATGGCTGAACTATTTTCCTGCTCAGCCCTAATTTCTCGCTTTAGAACACAGAACATAGAAATCTACAGAACATTACAGGCCCACAATATTGTGCTGGCCATGTAACCTACTCTAGAAACTGGCTAGAATTTCCCTACCGCACAGCCCTCTATTTTTCTATGCTTCATGTAAGAGTCTGTCTAAGAGTCTCCTATTGCATCCACGTTTACCAGCATCACTGGCAGTGCATTCCATGCACCCACCACTCCTGACATCCCCCTTGTATCTACTTCCAAGCACCTTAAAACTCTGCCCTCTCATGTTAGCCATTTCAACCCTGGGGAAAAAGCCTCTGACCATCCACATGATCAATGCCTCTCATCATCTTATACACCTCCATCAGGTCACCTCTCATCCTCCATCGCTCCAAGGAGAAAAGTCCAAGTTCACTCAACCTATTCTCATAAGGTACGACCTTCAATCCAGGCAACATCCTTGTAAATCTCCCCTGCACCCTTTCTATAGTTTCCACATCTTTCCTGTAGTGAAGTGGCCAGAATTGAGTGCAATACTGACCATTACCTCTCGGCTCTTAAACTCAATCCCATGGTTGATGAAGGTAAATGCTCCGTATGTCTTCTTAACAACAGAGTCAACCTGCATACTCCAAGTTGGGTCTGACCAGGGTCCTATTAGCTGTAACATTACCTCTTGGCTCTTAAACTCATTCGCTACCAAAATGAACCACCTCACACTTAACTGAGTTGAACTCCATCTGCCACTTCTCAGCCCAGTTTTGCATCCTATCGATGTCCCACTGAACCTCTGACAGCCTCCACACTATCCACAACACTCCCAAGCTTTGTGTCATCATCAGGGAATTCTGCACAAGGACTCCCAAGTCCCTTTGCACCTCAGATTTTTAAATTTTCTCTCCAATTAGAAAATAGTCTATGCTTTTATTTCTTCTACTAAAGTGCATGCCCATATACTTCCTAACATCATATTCCATTTGCCACTTCTTTGTCCATTCTCCTAATCTGTGTAATCAAAAATTCCAACAGATTTGTTAGGGAAGATTTTCCCTTGAGGAAACCCTGCTGACTACAGCCTATTTTACCACGTGCCTCCAAGACCACATTCTTAATAATTGACTCCAACATCTTCCCAACCACTGAGGTCAGACTAACTGGCACTTAACTTCTTTGCTTCTGCTTCTCTCCCTTCCTGAAGACTGAAGTAACACTTGCAATTTTCCAGAACCATTCCTAAATCTATGATTATTGAAAGATGATTACTAATGCCTGACCAATTGCTTCAGCCCTCTCTTGCAGAACCCTGGGTTGTACACCATCTGGTTCAGGTGGCTTATCTACCTTCAAACCTTTCAATTTCCTAAAGTCTTTTCCTTAGTGATGGCAACTTCACACATTTCTGCCCCCTGACACTCTCAAAAATCCAGCATACTTTTAGTGTCTTCCATAGTGAAGACTGATGCAAAATACTTATTCAGTTCATCTATATAACCATATAACAATCACAGCACGGAAACAGGCCATCTCGGCCCTCCTAGTCCGTGCAGAACTCTTAATTTCACCTAGTCCCACCTACCCGCACTCAGCCCATAACCCTCCACTCCTTTCCTGTCCATATACCTATCCAATTTTACCTTAAATGACACAACTGAATTGGCCTCTACTACTTTTACAGGAAGCTCATTCCACACAGCGATCACTCTCTGAGTAAAGAAATACCCCCTCGTGTTTCCCTTAAACTTCTGCCCCCTAACTCAAATCATGTCCTCTTGTTTGAATCTCCCCTACTCTCAATGGAAACAGCCTATTCACGTCAACTCTATCTATCCCTCTCAAAATTTTAAATACCTCGATCAAATCCCCCTTAAATACCTCGAACAAATCTCCATTTCCATTTCAATCTACCATTTCCTTGTCTCCCATTACTACCTCTCTTGCATAATTTTCCAGTGGTCCAATATCCATTCTCATCTCCTTTTAACACTTCATGTATCTGAAGAGCCTTTTTAATATCATTGGCTAGCTTACTTTCATATTCCATCTTTTCCTTCTGTATGATCTTTTTTAGTTGCCTTCTCTTATTAGCCACAATGTGTCATCTTGCTTTTAGAATACTTCTTCCACTTTGGGATGTATAATCCTGTTCAAAAGGATCTGGTGCTCTCCTGGCATATAGGTCAAATAAACTCTTGTCTGGCTTCCCAAGAGTTTGTCATCGAAACATCAGTTAAAATCAATAACTGTACCCAGCTGGAAGCCAAAGAAGAGTTTATTCATATATATCCTGTATTTTCCAAATTGCTTCCAGAAATTCCAGGCATTGCTGCTCTGCCATCATCCCTGCCAGTGTTCTTTTCCAATCAATCCTGACCAACTCCTCTCTCATGCTTCTGTGATTCCCTTTGCTCCACCGTAAAGCTGATACATCTGACTTTAGCTTCTTCTGCTCAAATGTCAGGGTGAATTCTATCACATTATGATCACTTGTCCATAAGTGTTCTTGTACCTTAAGCTCTCTAATCAATTCCAGATCATTACACACACCCAATCCAGGAAAGCTAATCTCCTAGTGGGCTCAACAATGAGCTGCTCTTAAAAGCCATCTCGTAGGCACTCTAGAAACTCCCCCTCCTGTAATCCAGCACCAACCTGATTTTCCCAATCTACCTGTATATTGAAATCACCCAAAACTATTGAAACATTGCTCCTTTGGCATGTATTTTCTATCTCCCATTGTAATTTGTTGACCATGTCCATACCAAATGTTTGGGGGTCTGTATATAACTCCCATCAGGGTCATAGAACACAACAAGATCAAAGAGTACAGCACAGGAACAGGCCATATGGCCCACGATGTTGTATCAAACCAGCTAAAAAGCAAATTAAAATCACCCAAACATATATCCCTCCATTTTCCTACATCCATGTGCCTATCCAAATGTCTCTAAAATGCCTCCAATGTATTTGCTTCTACCACCATACCAGGCAGCACATTCCAGGCATCCACAACTATAAACTACATGCCCTCTAAACCAGGCAACATCCTGGTGAACCTCTTCTGCACCATATCCTTCCTATAGTGAGGCGACCAGAACTGTCCAGACTCCAGATGTGGCCTAACCAGAGATTTATAAATTTGCAACATAATCTCCTGACTTTGGAACTCATTGCCTCACTAATAAAGGCAAGCATGCCATGAGCCTTCTTAACCCACTTCTTAAGCCCTCTCAACATGTGTACCCACATTCAAGCAGCTATGAACTTGGATCCCAAGATCCCTTCGCTCAGCAACACTGTTGTTAAGGACCTTGCTCTTGACAGTGTGATGTCTCCTTGCATTTGTCCTACTGAGGTGCAACATTTCACATTTATCTAGTCTTTTTACCCTTGCAGTTCCTTAGCTCTACCCACAACAATTCAACAGCTTCCGACTCTATATGAATGGGCATGTGCAGATTTTCTGTCACTTGCAGGAAGATGTACCTGAGGGAGATTAGTGGGGAAGGATGAATGGACAAGGAAATCACAGAGGGAGCGATTTCTGTGGAGTGGAGAGTGAGGTGGGAGGAGGTAAAGATGTGTTTGGTGGTAAGATCCCATTAGAGATGGTGGAAGTTGTAGAGAATGATATTTTGGATGCAGAGACTCATTGGACAGTAGGTAAGGACAAGAGGAATTCTATCCCTGTTAAGGCAGCGGGAAACTGGGGTGAGCTTGAATATCTGGGAAGTGGAGGAAATGCGGATGAGGCCATTATCAATGATGAAACCCAATTTTTTGAAGAAGGAGGAACACCTCTGATGTCCTGGAAAGGAAAATCACATCCTGGAAACAGATATGGTGAAGACAAAGGAACTGAGAAAAGAGAATAGAATTTTTAGAGGAACCATGGTGGGAAGAGGTATAGTCAAGATAGCTGTGGGAATTGGTAGGTTTATAAAAAATGTTAATCGATAGCTTGTCTCCAGAGATGGAGACAGAGAGATCTCAGGGTGGAGGAGCAATACCTCATATTCCATATGGGAGGCCTCCAACTTCATAGCATGAACATTGATTTCTCCTTCCAGTAACATTTTTTCTTGCCACTTTTTCTATTCCCTACTCTTACCTCTTTTCTTCACCTGTCTATCACCTCTCTTCCTAAAGCCCCTCTCCTTCTCTTTCTCCCATGGTCCACTTCTCCTCTCCTATGAGATTTCTTTCTCTCCAACCCTTTACCTTTCTCACCCACCTTGGTTCACCTATCACCTTCTAGCTTGTCCTCCTCCCCTCCCCCCACCTTTTTATTCTGCCATCTCTCCCTTCCTTTCCAGTCCTGAAGAAAGGTCTCAGCCCAAAACATTGGCTGCTTATTCATTTCCACGGATGCTGTGTGACCGGCTGAGTTCCTCCAGCATTTTGTGTGAACTCTAGACTTACATCATCTGCAGAATCTCTTGTGCTTAAGAAGACATGTGGAATGCTTGCTCCATCCAATGGAAGCAATGAGTACGAGGGTTGGAATGCCAAGGCACAGCTGTTGGCAAGACTGGAATATTGTGTACAGGTCTGGTTGTCATTTTATAGAGAGGGTAAGACAGCCTGTGGCTGAGACTGGGGAGCTTAAAGGAGGGGAGACTGGATAAGCTGGGACATATTTCCCTGGAACAATTGAGAATGAGGGGTAATTTTCCAGAGGTTTATAAATTCACAAGTAGCATTGATAAGTTGGATTGTTACAGACTTTTTCTCAGGTAGGGGAGCCTAAAACTAGAGAGCTTAGATTTAAAGTGAGGGGGAAAAGATTTAAAGGGGGTCTGAGGGGCAACTATTTCTCTCAGCAGATGGTGGGAATATGGAACGAGCTGCCAGAGGAAGAAGTGCAGGCAGGTAAAATAATGCAATTAAAAGACACTTCGGACAGATTCATGGGTAGGAAATGTTTAGAGGGATATGGGCCAAACACAGCAAATAAGACTAACTCAGAAAAATACCCTGGCTAGCCATGGTATTGGGCTGAATGGCCTTCTTCTGCACGGATAACTCTACAATTCTATTATCAGTGCATAGGTTTTGCTCAAATTAGTGAACCCGTTTGGTGGTGATGAACTAAACTAGAGGATCAACAACAGGAAATTATGAACCACAAGTCCCAACACCAAGCTTCTACCACGCTCTCCAATTTCACCTACCACAAGTCCCAACATCAAGCTCTGGCACACTTTCCAATTTCACCTACCACGAGTCCCAACACCAAGCTTCTGACGCGCTCTCCAATTTCTGGGGAGATGTCGTTGGCGAACTGCTGCACTGTAGTCAGAAAGCGTTTCAGTTTGGTGAGTTGTCTGGCTGCACATGTGACAGGCAACTGCTGATTGGTAAGAGAGGCAGAGGTTGAGGTGGCAGGACTGTCTCTGAGCCCTTTGGAGATAGATGGAGCAGTTGGCAAGTGACTGGTCCCATTCATCACTGCTGAGAGAATTGGAGAAAAGTGCAGAGTGAGACCGAATGTGCACATTCATTCACATTACACTTGGAGACTGAGGATATGCCATTGTTAGGCTAATGGGGTCATTCAGTGCCTTTACTGCTGTGAAAAAGTACCATTTACAAAGGCATTGGGATGAGAGCTAGTCCACTCCATCACTGCCGTAGCAGTAACATAATGCAGCAAGCTCCTCAATAAGGGACCACACTTTCAAGGACCATAGCAAACACCTGGTTGCTGT
Organism: Hypanus sabinus; assembly: GCF_030144855.1. Lineage (NCBI taxonomy): Eukaryota > Metazoa > Chordata > Chondrichthyes > Myliobatiformes > Dasyatidae > Hypanus > Hypanus sabinus. Next base: position 84,453,783 of record NC_082722.1, read on the forward strand.
CCAAGTTGCATGCCATCTTGGACAATGACTCCCATCCACTCCATAATGTACTGGTTAGGCACAGGAGTACGTTCAGCCAGAGACTCATTCCACCGAGATGTAACACTGAGTGTCATAGGAAGTCATTCCTGCCTGTGGCCATCAAACTTTACAACTCCTCCCTCAGAGTGTCAGGCACCCTGAGCCAATAGGCTGGTCCTGGACTTATTTCCACTTGGCATGATTAACTTATTATTATTTAATTATTTATGGTTTTATATTGCTATATTTCTACACTATTCTTGGTTGGTGTGACTGTAACGAAACCCAATTTCCCTCGGGATCAATAAAGTGTGTCTGTCTGTCTGTCTGTCTGTGGTGTGCATTGTGAATGGGCCTCTACCAAGACCTCAACACTGGGTGAGTACTCTGCAGATGACTCAGTATTTTGTTCTCCCCCTTGAAGCAATAACCAATCCTCCCCGCAGAAGCTCCACTCTCGAGTTTCCTTTGCAACTTGAAAGTTACCAAGGTACTTGTATGGGTCATGAAAAGATGTGAGAATCTTTTTTAACACCCATTCCCACTAAACCTAGTTCTGCTGCTTGTTCCTGTGTAAGCATACACCACTTCCGTGGCATGGTTTACAGTTGCTATAAACAGCATCACTGCAAAAACTTTCACACACTGAACAGGTGTCTCCCTATTACTGCTCATATTTCAAGCTCAAATTAGCAACATCACTTAGAAACTCCCCACCAGCCCCGGGTGAAAATTGCTTCAGCATAATGCATTTCGTTCCCCATTTCAGCTTTTACCTCCTCACGCCCTGATGATGCTGTTGCTCCAGCCTGCCAACTTCTCCAATCAGACAGCATTCTTTATACTCTCAAATTTCTGTAATCTTCAAGTTATATAACTCCCTTTAAAACTTCCTACTTTAGCTGCTTCCATTGCTCTTTTGTATATGCTGACTGGGCACCACAGCAGTGTAGTTCAACGCCATTACAGCTTGGGCCGTCGGAGTTCAGAGTTCAGTCCCAGCGCCCTCTGTAAGGAGTCTCTATTTAACCTCCCCAAGGAATGCTTGGGTTCTTCCCAGGTGCTCTGGTTTCCTCCTACAGTCCAAAGACATACCAGATAGCATAATTGGCCATTGTAAGTTGTCCCGTGATTAGGTTAGGGTCAAATTAGGGTTGTCAGGGGTTGCTGGGTTGATGTGGTTCATAGGGCCAGAAGGGCCTATTCTGTGCTCTATCGCTAAATAAAATAAAAATAATAATTCCCATCTCAGCCTTGATTCTTTTGCTGATCACCTTCAGTGTGATAATGACCTTCCCGTTACTACAGTCTTTCCTTATCTATTTCATCAAGATATTAAGAATAGCAGCTCAAGTTTTACATTCTCCCAGTTCTGCTATCAATCCAAATCTGACCTCTCTGAGGAAACATTCAACTTTGGTTATTGGCACTTATAAATGAACTGCCAGCAGCACACAGCTCCATTCATCTATCTCCATTGAAGTCAACCACTAGCCAAACCTCACACGTTTATGCCAGAAACCTCTTTCTCACTTCATAAATGCTGCCTGACTTGTTCATTATTTCTGACATATTCCTTGTTTTAAAATTTAGCCATGCTATTTTTCAGGCATCGGGGATAAACCAATTCTTGTTCTTACGCTTGGTATAGAGAGAGCAGTGTAATTATTAAATATTGCAGCCCAGCATGTAGCAATTAGTGTAACACTTTACAATGCCAGCAATCACGGTTCAATTCCCACTGCTCTCTGTAAGTTGCTTGCACGTTCTCCTGTGGCTGCGTGGATCTGTTCCATTTCCTCCCACAGGCCAAAGATAGACAGGTTAGGTGTGGGCAAGCTACGTTGGTGCCAGAAGCATGGCAATACTGGCAGGCTTGCCCCACACATACTCAGACGTATTTCTGACAAATAAAGCTAACTTCTACACCACTGTAGAAATCATCCAGTCAAAATGCAGAATGATGAGAAGCTGACCCAACACCAGCCCTAACAGCCCCTAATAAAAATCTTTAAATCCCATCACCACTAGATTACCCCCCAGACTCTGTCCCTTGTACATACATCTCTATGAATGTGGATTGTAGTTTAACAAGGGTGCGAGAACATGCATGAGATGAGATAAAAAGAAATCTGACTCCAACTCGTTTACTAATCATTGGTAAAACCCTCATATTCCATGGCTCAGGTGAGTGAAGTGTATGTCGAGTCAGAGCCCTTCAGAAGTTGGGAGAGATGATAAAAGAGGCAGAGTTGGGCAAGAATGGTCTTTTGAGACTGCACAGGTGCAGAAAGTGTTGCCGTCAGAGGCCTAGGAGGGAAAGTATAAAAAAGAGCAGTCTCAGGTAAAACCAGTCTTTTCTTGGCAGTTCAGGTGGGCAGTCTACGTATTGGGTCAGAGTCCTGCTTAAGTTGGGAGAGATGATGGAAGGAGCAGATTCGGGTAAGACTGGTCTTTTTGGACTGCGCGGGTATGGAAAGTGTCAGAGTCCTAACCTTTGCTGCAAATAAAAGAAGGGCCAGCTCAAGTGGAGCGGCCATTGTCAGAATGAGCCAGTGATAGAGTGTGAAGACTTTGCTTAACAGGCAAAGGCACAGCGAGGAGGAGACAAGCCTTTTACTTTGTTATTAGTCAGGATGGAATGCTCCTCCTGTCAGACGTGAGTATTGTGGATACCTGACGATTTCCCTAATGACTACATCTGCGGGAAGTGCACTCAACTTCAGTGCCTGACATACCAGGTCAAGGAATTGAAGCTGGAGTTGGATGTACTCAAGATTATAGATGAGACATTTGAAGAGGTGGTCAAGAGTACAGGCATGTAGAGAGTAGATGAGTGACAACCATGAGAGGTTAGGGGATTAATAAGGCAGTGCAGGGTTTCCCTGTGCCCATTCCCATCAGCAACAAGTATAGCTATTTGGATACTGCTGAGGGTGGGGGATGACCAAGCTGGTGGCATTGTGCTGGCTCTGAGCCTCGACAGGAAAGGATAAAGTCAGGCCGTACAGTAGTTATAGGGAACTCGATAGTTAGGGGGACAGAAAGGAGATTTTGTGGCTGTAAAGGAGACACCAGGATGGGGTGTTGCTTCCCTGGTGCTAAGGTCCATGATGTAACAGAGCAGCTGTGGGATATACTCAGGGGGGGCAGTGAAAAGCGAGAGGTTGTGGAGCATATTGGGACCAATAATATGGGCAGAAAGGGGGAAGGGGCCTGGCGCAGTGAGTATTTAGAGTTATGAAAGAGGCTGAAGAGAGCAACCTCCAAGGGTGTAATCCCCAGATTACTCCCTGTGCAACGGCCCAGTCAGGTAGGAATAGGGTGATAGCAAGGATCAAGGACGAATGAGTGACTGCGGAGATGGTGCAAGGAGCAGGGTTTCAAGTTCTTGGAAGATTGGAACCTTTTCTGGGGAAGGGATGACTTGTACAAGAAGGACGGGTTGCACTTGAACTGGAAGGGAACTAATATCCTGGATGGAAGGTTTACTGATGCTACTTGGGAGAGTTTAAACTAGATCTGCAGGGAACTGGGAACCAAAGCCACAGGTCAGTAAGGGAAGGACAGACCAGAAGGTAAATGTCAGGGAAAATATTGAGAAACAAAATCGAAAAAAAACAAGTATGATGGGTCAAATAGTTTGAAGTGTGTATATGTTAATGCTGGGAGTAATATGGATAAGGGTGATGATCTTAGAGCACGGATCAGTACATGGAACTATGATGTTGTAGCCATTACTGAAATTTGATTGAGAGAGGGGCAGGAATGGACAATTAATGTACCAGGTTTCCTAAGTTTTAGAAAAGATAGAGGAGGAGGTAAAGAGGGGGTGGAGTTGCACTATTAATCTGGGACAATCACAGCTGTACTCAGGAGAGACATAATGTTGGCGGGGGGGGGGGGGGGTCAGACACTGAGCCTATTGCAAATGAACACAGGAAAAGGAAGGCTGCAATCATACTGATGGGATTGTACTACAGACCCCCTGATAGCCACTGGGACATTGAGGAACCGATATAGATTCAGATTAAGGAAATGTGTGAAAATAAGATGGTTGCCGTCATGGGGGGTTTCAACTTCCCTAATATAAATTGGGATCTTCTTGGTGTAAGGGATTTAGATGGGGCTGAATTTGCTAAGTGTATCCCGTAAGGTTTCTTAAATCAATATGTGGATGGTTCAACAAGAGGAGGGGCCGGACTGGACCTAGAGTTACGCAAGTTACTAGAGTTACGCAAGTAGCCTAGCCAGACTTTTCAGCAGATGAACACTTAGGAAACAATGACCACAACTCCTTATCTTTCAAAAGAGTTATAGATAAGGATAGGTATGACCCTTGTGGGAGAAATTTAAATTGGAGTAGGACAAATAACAACACCATTAAGCAGGAACTAAGAAGAGTTCATTGGAACACCTGTTTTCTTGCAAGTCCCCATCAGGCACAAGGCCTTAAGACTACAAGACATAGGAGCAGAATTAGGCCAATCAGCCCATCAAAACAGCTCCACCATTCCATCATGGCTAATCCTGGATTCCACTCAGCCCCATGCACCTGCCTTCTCGCCATATCCTTTGATGCCCTGACTGATCAGGAAATGATCAGGCTAAAAAAATTCTTCCTTACCTCTGTTCTAAAAGGTCCCCCTCAATTTTGAGGCTGTGTCCTCCAGTTCTGGATACCCCCACCATAGGAAACATCCTCTCCACATCCACCTTATCTAGTCCTTTCAACATCTGGTAGCTTTCAAAGAGGTCCCATCCCCAACATTCTTGTAAATTCTAGTGAATACAGGCCCAAAGTTGCCAAATGCTCCTCATATGTTAACCCTTTCATCCCAGAATCATCCTCATGAATCTCCTCTGGACTCTCTCCAATGACAACACACCTTTTCTGAGATACGGAGCTCAAAACTGTTGACAATACTTCAAGTGTGACCTGACTAGTGTCTTATAAAGGCTCATTATCTCTTTGCTTTATATTCTATCCCTCTTTACATAAATGCCAACATAACATTTGTCTTCTTTACCACAGACTCAAACTGCAAATTAACTTTCTGGAAGTCTTGCACGAGGACTACAAAGGCCCTCTGCATGTCTGAAGTTTGAACCTTTTCCCCGTTTAGATAATAGTCTGTACAATTGTTCCTTTTACCAAAATAATTATCATACATTTCCCAACACTGTATTCCATCTGCCACTTTTTTGCCCATTCTTCCGATTTGTCTAAGCCTTGCTGCACTACCTACCCCTCCACAGATCTTTGTATCATCCACAAACTTTGACACAAAGCCATCAATTCCATTATCTAAAACATTGACAAACAATGTGAAAAGCAGTGGTCCCAATACTGACCCCAAGGAACACCACTAGTTACTGGCAGCCCTTTTTATTCCCACTCACTGCCTTCTGCCTGTCATGCCGGTATCTTTCCTGTAACACTGTAGGATTTTATCTTGTTAAGCAGCCTCATGTGTGGCACCTTATCAAATGCCTTCTGAAAATCTAAGTAAACAACATCCACTGCTTCTCCTTTGTCCACCTGCTTGTCACTTCCTTGAAGAATTCTAACAAATTTGTCAGGCAAGACTTCTCTTTACAGAAACCATGCTGACTTTGACTTATTTTATCATTAGTCTCCAAGCAACTCAAAACCTCATCGTTAATAATAGACACCAACATTTCCCCAACCACTGAGTTTAGGCTAATTGGCCTGTAATTTCCTTTCTTTTACCTTCCTCCCTTCCTAAATAGTGGAGTGTCATTTGCAATCTTCCAGTCCTCCACGACCATGCCAGAATCAGGATTCTTGAAAGATCATGACCAATATCTCTTCAGCAACCTCTCTCAGGATTCTGGGATGTAGTCCATCTGGTCAAGCTGACTTGTCCACATTAAGACCTTAGAGTTTGCCTAGCACTTTTCCCTTTGTACAGTAATAGCAAAGGCACTTTCTCACAGACTTCTGGCACACTGTTAGTGTCTTCCACAGTGAAGACTGATGCAAGGTACCCATTAAGTTCATCTGCCATTTCTTTGTCCCCATTACTACCTCACCAGCATCAGTTTCCAGTGATCCAATATCAACTTTCACCTCCCATCTACTCTATATAACTGAAAAAACTTTTGGTATCCTGCTTTATATTATTGGCTAGTCTGCATCATATTTCATCTTTTCCCTTTTTATAGCTTTTTTAGTTGCCTTTTGTTGCATTTTAAAAGCTTCCCAATCACCCAACTTCCCACTCACTTTTGCTATCTTTCCTTGCCTTTTATGCAGTCCTTAACTTCCCTTGTCAGCCACAGTTGCCTACCCCTGCCAGTTGAGAACATCTTCCTCTGTGGGACATATCTATCCTGCACCTTGTGAACTATTCCCAGCTATCTCTGCTCTACTGTCAACCCCACCAGTATCCTCCTCCAATGCCCCTGGGCAAGCTCCTCTCTCATGCCTCTGTAATTCCCATTATTTCATTACAATATTGACACATGTGACTTGTGCTTCTTCCTCTCAAACTGCAGTATTAATTCAATCATATTTTAATCACTTCCTCCTAAGGGTTCCTTTACCTTAAGCTTCCTAATAAGATCTGTGTTATTGCACAACACCCAGTCTAAGATAGCCTTTCCCCAAGTAGGCTCAAGCACAAGCTGCTCTAAAAAGCCAAATCATTGGTATTCAACAAATTCCCTCTCTTGTGATCCAACACCTACCTGATTTTCCCAATTTCCTTGCATATTAAAGTCTCCCATTACTTCTGTGTCATCACCCTTATTACATGCCTTTCCCAGCTACCTTTGCAATCTCAACTGCACATCTTGGCTACTATTTGGAGGTCTATATATGATTCCCATAATGTTTTTTTTACCCTTGCAGTCTCTTAACTCCACCCACAAAGATTCAACATTCTCTGACCCTATGTCACCTCTTTCTAAAGATGTAATTCCATCTCTTACCAACACAGCCACACCACTGCCTAGGCCTTCCTATCTGTCCTTTTGATACAAAGTATATCCTTATTTTGAATGCTATGCACATTTAAATACAACACTTTCAGTCCTGCATTCTTCATCCTTTTTAATTTTTCCTCTGTGGTACAATTTAACTCTTTGCTCTGTCTGCATTTGACCCAATCATTGGCCTATCCTTCCTTATATTCATATTACACCCATCATTTACTTGTAAACCTGCTGTCTCATCCTCAGCTCTATCAAATTGGCTCCCATCCCCCTGCCATATTAGTTTAAACCACTCCCAAAAGCTCTAGTAAACCTGCCCGCAAGAATATTGGTCCCCCTCTGATTCAAGTGCCATCTGTCCCTTTTGTACTGGTTCCACCTGCCCCAGGAGATCACAATTATCCAGAAATCTGACTCCCTGACCTCTGCTCCAATTCCTCAGCCACACATTTATCTGCCACCCCATTTGATTCCTAACCTCACTGTCGCATAGTACAGGCAGCAAATCTGGGAATACTAACCTTGAGGTCCTGCTTCTCGGCTCCCTTTCTAATTCCCTGTACTCTGTTTTCAGGACCTCTTCCCTTTTCCTACCTATGTTGTTGATAACAATATGTACCATGACTTCTGGCTGCTCATCGTATTTCCTTTTCATGTCCACAGAATCACCTATCTGTCTCCCTGACGATGCAGTCCTCTATTACTAATGCCCCAGTTCCTTACCCTTCTGAGGCACAGGCCCAGACTCAGTTACGGAGACATGGCCACTACTGCTCCCTCCAGGTAGGTCGTTCCCCCTAATAGTACTCAAAATGGAGTACTCATTGTTGAGGGCATTTAAAGATCAATTGCACCGAGTACAGAAGTATGTTCCTGTGGGAAGGAAAGATGGGATTGGAAAGATTAGACAGCCTTGGATATTCAGAGGGGTGATGAATTTAGTCAAAAAGAAAAAGTATGTAACACTTCAGAAGTCAATGCTGAGTGTATACATACATTAGACCAGTTAGAGGTCAAAGAGGAGAAAAGGCTAAGCTTCCAAAGGAGTATTAGGATGGATAAATCCCCAGGCAGGCCTGATGGAATTTACCCCACGTTATTGAAGGAGGTAAAACATGAGATTGTTGAGCCCTTGACCAGTATCATTGTGTCCTCTCTAGCCACACACAAGGTCCTGAAGGACTGGCGAGTGGTTAATTTTGTACCTCTATTTACAGTGCCTATAAGAAGTATTCATCCCCCTTGTGGTGGTATGACATGTAAGAATTTGATTGGAGAGAGTTCTGAGCATGCTCAGGGATGATAGAAAGATCGAGAAACATGGTATTGTTAGAACATTGTGGTTGTTGTTAAATAAAACTTCTATTTGAGACAGAAGATGATTCTTTATTAATAACCCACTGTACGTGTGAATATAAAGAACACAACACTCCTTGGAAGTTTTCATGTTTTATTGTTTTACAGCATTGACTCACAGTGGATTTAATTTGGCTTTTTTTGACACTGATCAACAGGAAAAGACTCTTGTGTCAAAGTGAAAGTAGATCTCTACAAAGAGATATAAATTAATTACAAAGAACAAACTTAAAATAATTGATTGCATAATCATTCACCCCCTTCAAAGTCAGTATTTAGTAGATGCACCTTTGGCAGCAATTACAGCTTTGAGTCTGTGTGGATAGGTCTCGATCAGCATTGCACAACTGGACACTACAATTTTTCCACATTCTTCTTTATAAAACTGCTTGAGCTCTGTCAGACAGCATGGGGATCATGAGTGAACAGACCTTTTCAAGTCCAGCCACAAATTTTCAATTGGATTGAGGTCTGGACTCTGACTTGGTCATGCCAGGACATTAACTTTGTTGTTTTAAGCCATTCCTGTGTAGCTTTGGCTTTATGCTTGAGGTAATTTCTTGCTAGAAAACAAGTCTGCTCCCAAGTCACGGTTCTCTTGCAGATTGCATCAGGTTTTCCTCCAGGATTTCCCTGTATTTTGCTGCATCCATTTTACCCTCTACCTTCACAAGCCTTCCAGGGTCTGCAGTGAAGCATCCCCACAGCATGATGCAGCCATCACCGTGCTTCATGGTAGGAATGGTGTATTTTTGATGATGTGCGGTGTTTGGCTTACACCAATCATAGTGTTTAATCAAAAAGCTCAATTTTGGTTTCATCAGACTAGAGAACCTCTTTCAGTTGATTTCCATAAGATAGAGGAACCAAATTAGACCATTCAGCCCATTCCTTCTGGCAAACTCTAGCTGAAATTTCATGTGAGATTTTTCAACAGTGGCTTTCTCTTTGCCACTCGCCCATTAAAACTGAGACTGGTGAAACACCTAGGCAACAGTTGTATGCACAATCTCTCCCATCTCAATAACTGAAGCTTGTAACTTCTCCAAAGTTGTCATATGTCTCTTGGTGGCCTCCCTCACTAGACCCCTTCTTGCACCGTCACTCAGTTTTTGAGGATGGCCTGCTCTAGGCAGATTTACACCTGTGCCGTATTCTTTCCATTTCTTGATGATTGACTAAACTGTACGCCAAGGGATATTCAGTGACTTGGAAATTCTATTGAATCCATCTCCTATCTTGTGCTGTTCAATAAACTTTTCACAGAGTTACTAGGAGTGTTCTTTTGTCTTCATGGTATAGTTTTTGCCAGGATAGTGACTCACCAGCAGTTGGACCTTCCTGGTACAGGTGTGTTTTTACTATAATCAGGTGAAACACCTTGACTGAACACAGTGATCTCCATTTAATTAATTATGTGACTTCTTAAACCAATTGGCTACACCAATGATGATTTGGTTTGTTGTATTAAAGGGGGTGAATACTTATGCAATCAATTATTTTGTGTTTTATGTTGGTAATTTATTTAGATCACTTTGTAGAGATGGGTTTTCACTTTGACATGTAAGAGTCTTTTTCAGTTGATCAGTGCCTAAAAAGTCAAATTAAATCCACTGTGATTCAATGTTGTTAAGCAATAAAACATGAAAAAATTCTGGGGGGAAGGGTGGGGTAAATACTTTTTATAGGCACTGTAAGAAAGGAACAGGGGAAAATCCTGAGAGATATAGATTGTCGAGTCTCACTAGTTGTGGGGAAATTGATAAAGAAAATTCTTAGGGATAGGATACCTGAGCATTTGGAAACCCATGGCCTGATTATGGAAAGCCAGCAAGGCTTTGGGCTTTACCAACGATTGAGTTTTTTGACAAGGCAACGAAAGAGACTGATGAGGGTAGGGCAGTGGGTGTTATCTACATGGATTTTAGTAAGGCTTTTGACAAAGTCCCTTATGGGAAGCTAATCCAGAAGATTAAAATGCATAGGATCTGCAGTGAATTGGCTGTTTGGATTCAGAACTGGTTTGCACATAGAAGAAAGAGGGTAGTGTTTGAAGGGAATTATTAAAGCTGGATGCTTATAATTAGTGGAGTTCGACAGGGATCTGTGCTGGGACCTCTGCTGTTTGGTATGTATATAAATGACCCAGATGAACATTTTGACGGGTGGTTTAGCGGAGCTGAAGATAGTGTGGAAGACTGGCAAAGAATACAGCACAACATAGATCAGTTGCAGATATGGACTGAGAAATGGCAGATGGAGTTTAACAGAGATAAATGTGAGCAGTTGCACCTTGGTAGGGCAAATTCAAGGAGACAATGCACTGTTGAGAGTAGGATCTTTAACAGTGTTGCTGAGCAGAGAGAGCTTGGGATCCAAGTTCATAGTTCCTTGAAAGTAGCTACACAGATCGATAAGGTGGTTAAAAAAAGCTTATAAAATGCTTGCTTTTATTAGTCGAGGAATTCAGTTCAAAAGTCAGGAGCTTATGTTGCAATTTTATAAAACTCTGGTTAGGCCACATCTGGAGTATTGTGTACAGTTCGGGTCACCGTTAGGAAGGATGTTGAGGCTTTGGAGAGAGTGCAGAAGAGGTTTACCAGGAAGCTGCCTGGTTTAGAGGCATGTGCTGTCATGAGAGGCTGGATAAACTTCTCTGGAATTCCGAAGGCTGAGGAGAGATCTGATAGAGGTTTACAAGATTATTATTTTTTTAGCGTACTGTTATGAAGGATGAACAACTCTGATGGGCAGAAAGGTACAGAGTTGCCCATATTTTCCCACCCTCCCCCCAGGAGAATCACAAACTGTTACTGTTACCACACTGCTAATGAGAGAGAAAGAGAGACAAAGGGAAAAACATACTGGGACTGGAACATTTGCTTCAGATAAGGGAGAGATAACACCGGGAGAGAGAGACTTGTTGTTCCACCATATTATGACTCCTGAAAGACTTATGGCTCCAGAGAGGGCTGTTTACTTGGTACCATTCTGTTCATTAAAATTCCTCAGTGGACAGCTGGAGTGGGCTGGTTTGATGGACTAAGCCATTCAAAACTGATTGACACCTGAGACCCCGTGAGTAGGGATAAAAGTGAGGTCTGGGGAGACACCCCTCAGCCGCACCAGGAGACACACTAGTGAGCACTGCTTAAGTGTTGGAACCCACGAGAAGGTGTGGGGCATCGGAGACTGAACGAAGGATCGGTCAGTTTTAACTCACAGTGTTTATAGCGAGGCCGGTGGGGGCTTGTGTGTGTGTCCACCCTTGCCTGGGTGACGAGTCCACCATAGAAGAAGTCTAGCTAAAGGCGAGAGGGGTCATACCTGAATGGCCACAACAACACATCGACGGATCAAGAACATAAAAGAAGGTTTGACTGACTGTAGCTGTCACTGTTTGCTCGCACCCTCTCTCTCTCTCTCCCTCCAACAGTTACAACAAAAGAACCAACAACTACCTCAGCCTACATGAACTGAACTGAAATTTATACTTTCCCATGATAATTCATTATCCCCTAGACAATGATAGAGCTTGTTTATTATTGATTATTATTATACCCACACTTTTAGGTTTAGTATTGCTAATGTGTATTATCTGTATATTTGCATTGTTGATATGATTTGTATATTTTACTAATAAACACTGTTTTGAAAATAGTACCAGACTCCAATGTCTTCTATCTTTGCTGGTAAGATACCCAGTTACGAGGTACGTAACAAATTGGGGGCTCATCTGGGATTTGATTACCAAATTTGGGGGGGGGGGTGAATTGGGCTATAAGTCCATTATTTGATCTGGTTGTGTGGGTAACCAGATGGGAAACCAGCAAAGATGTATACAGACAAATTTTTAGAAAGCCCGACTTTGAAGGTGTTAGAGGATGCCACAAAGACGGTCTTGGTGGATATTGCGAAATGATTAAATCTCACAGAAGTGAAGTCGTCAATGAAAAAGTGGGAGATACAAAGGGCCATAGCCCAGTATTAAATGGACAAAGATGTGTTTTCGGCTGGGGTATTGGATCTGTTCCCTGAAAAGAAACCAGTTGTTGGGGTGGTTCAGTTAGAGATGGAAAGATTAAGGTTGGACACGGAACAGAAGAAAAGGGAGTATGAGTTCCAGCTAAAGGAGTTAGAGGTGAAAAGGGCGCAGGAAAGAGCTGCATGGGAGAAGGAAAAAGCTGAAAGGGAGATGGAGGAAAGGGAAAAGGCGAGAGATAGGCAGCATGTGCTGGACATGGAGAGGTTAAAGCAACAGGGAAAAGACCAAGGGGAAGGCTCAAGAGAGGAGAAGTTTAATGTTAGTAGGCAGTTTAGGTTAGTACCTCCATTCGAGGAGACGGATGTTGATAGTTACTTCTTGCATTTTGAAAAGGTGGCAGTGAATCAGAAGTGGCCCAGAGATCAGTGGGTGGCGTTGTTACAAAGTGCATTAAAAGGGAAGCTTCAACAGGCATATGCGGCATTGTCTGAGGGAGAGTCTGAGGATTATGAGGAAGTAAAGCAGGCTATTCTTCAGGCCTACAAGTTGGTACCAGAGGCATATAGACAAAAGTTCAGAGATTTAAAGAAACTGTGAATCAGACGTATGCAGAGTTTGCCTATGAAAAGGGTGTGCTCTTGGATTGTTGGTGTGGTGCAGAAAAGGTGGAGGAGGATTTCCATCGTTTCAGAGAGTTAATTCTGTTTGAGGAATTTAAAGGTTGTGTTTCGGATAATATCAGGATGTATCTGAACAAGAAGACGAATAAGTCTATATTGGAATTTGCCAGGTTCGCAGATGAATATGCCCTAACCCACAAGACAAAGTTTTCCTCAAATAAGAGTTACCAGAAAGGCAGTAGGGACGGTAAAGAAAGTCCACCGGCTGAGGTAGAGAATAAGCCGGGAGTTAGTGGTAAAGGTAAGGAGGATAAGCAGGCTGACAGGAAGGTTCCTGGCTTGACCTGTTATAATTGTGGAAAGGTTGGTCATATTGCATCTAAGAGCTTTGCTCCGAAGAAGGAGACAGGAAAGGGGAAAACAGCAGTCCCTACAGTGTGTATTGAGTCGATCAGCAAATCGACGAGGAAGGCAAAGGTAGATAGAGTACCAGAGGGGCGTGAGAAATTTATTTCAGAAGGGACAGTGTCTGTGAAAGAAGGAGAGTCCCCAGTTCCAGTGAGAATCTGGAGAGATACTGGGGCTGATCAGTCATTGATCCTAAGTAAGGTGCTAGATTTTGGTCCTGAAACTGGAGAGGTGGTATTGAGAGGTATAGGAAAAGGGACAGAAGCTGTGCCTTTGCATGGGATCATTTTAAAATGTGACCTGGTATCTGGACCAGTCGAAGTAGGGGTGCGGTCAGAATTACCGAGAGACGGCGTGGACGTCCTTCTTGGTAATGATTTAGCAGGTGGTGACGTGTGAAACTGACAAGCAAGCCTGTGAGTGCTGAGGACCCGCCCCTGGACTCTAAGATCTATCCCGCATGCGCAATCACTCACAGCATGTCGAGAAAGGCGGCTGAGAAAGAAGACAGTTTAAATGAGTCCAGTGTTGATTTGGCTGAGACGTTTTTACCGACCCTGTACCAAAAGGGGTTAGGGGATGGTAAAGCAGAGAATAGTGAGGTGAAAGAGAATAAAGGAGAGGAGGTAGACCTACCCTTAGCAAGAAAAGAATTTATAAAGGAGCAAGGATGTGACGAGGAGCTTGTGGTATTGACAGAGTCAGTTCTTTCTGAGACAGAAATGGATAAAGAACCAGAGGGCTACTACCTGAAGGACGGAGTATTGGTGAGGAAGTGGAGGCCGACCACAGTGCCAGTCGATGATTACTGGGCGGTAGAACATCAGGTGGTAGTACCAAAGGCGTATCGGGGTGAAATTTTGAACTTAGCTCACAAGGGACCTCTAGGTGGACATTTGGGAGTAAGGAAGATAGTGGATAGGGTTATGAAAGATTTCTATTGGCCAAAAATGAGGAAGGATATAGCTGATTATTGTAAAAGGTGCCATATGTGTCAGGTGGTAGGAAAGCTGAACGAGGTTATCCCTAAGGCACCTCTCAGACCGATACCTGCTTTTGAGGAGCCTTTCTCCCGAATCATTGTGGATTTTGTGGGTCCTTTGCCTAGAACAGCGAGTGGACGGCAGTACGTCATGATCATGATGTGTGCCGCGACACGATTTCCAGAGGCTGTTCCTCTGTGGAATATTAGGACCCCTGCGGTGGTGAAGGCCCTCATTAAATTCTTTACCACAGTGGGGCTACCTAAGGAAATACAGTCGGATCAGGGGAGTACATTTACATCCAGAGCATTTCAGCAAATGATGACCCAGATGGGAGTTAAACAAATTTTAGCTTCTGCATACCATCTGGAATCCCAAGGAGCATTGGAAAGATTCCATGCTACACTGAAGACCACGATTAAAACTTACTGTCAGGAAAATGTTTGAGACTGGGATGATGCATTACCACTTCTGTTATTTGCAGTGAGGGATACGGTTCAGGAATCTCTGGGGTTCAGTCCGTTTGAGCTCGTTTTTGGTCACAGGCCAAAACCCTACTTAAAGAGAAGCGGTCTAGCCCGAACATTCAAGTCAGTGTGATTGACTATGTTTTAAAATTCCAGGAAAGACTCCATAAGGTATGTGCCTTATCAAAAGAAAATTTAAAAGACTCCCAGACGAGAATGAAACAATGGTATGACAAACGAATGAGAGAGCAACAGTTTCACGTGGGCGATAAGGTTTTGGTCCTATTCCCTGTAGTCACCAACTCCCTACGGGCCAGGTTTCAAGGACCATACAAAGTAGTTAAGAAAATAGACTCACTGAATTATGTGATTGAAACCCCTGATAAACACAAGCCGAACCAGTTGGTTCATGTAAACATGCTGAAAGGTTATCATGAAACGACCCCCGCGGTGATCGGTGCAGTCATGAAAACTGATGAGGCAGAGAGGAGTGTTGAGGAGGACCCAGAGCGTTTCAAAAAGATAAGTATAATACCCACCAGACTAGAGAACTCAGTTATTCCAGCCAACCTTGCTGATAAAGTCAATCACTTAGAGCCTGAACAAAGAGAGCAGTTAACACAGCTCATTAAACGGCATACAGATTTATGTCCAGATGTTCCAAGGAGGTGTAAAGGAACAGAGCATGATGTCATTGTTACCTCGGCCCAGCCTATTAAACAATCCCCTTATCGGATGAATTTGGAAAAGAGCAAGCTAGTAGAAAAATAAATTGAGCATATGCTAGCTGCTGGTATAATTCGTGAATCCTTTTCTGCGTGGTAGTACTGAAACCGGACGGTAGTATAAGATTCTGTACAGATTACAGAAAGGTGAATGCTGTCACGCAGACAGATGCTTACCCTATCCCTGGGGTGGGCGATTGCATCGATAAAATGGGGAAAGCGAGGTGCATCACTAAGATTGACTTGTTAAAGGGATACTGGTGTGTTCCTTTAACGGACAGGACTCAAAGAAATTTCAGCCTTTGTCACCCCATCCGGGTTTTACGTGTACAACGTCTTGCCATTCGGAATGAAAAATGCACCAGGGACATTTCAGAGGATGATTGACATAGTGATAAAAGGGTTAACAAATACCAAGGCTTATATTGACGATGTGGTAGTTTGGAGTGACTCCTGGAATGAGCACATTGAGGCTGTAGAAAACCTGTTTAAAAGAATGTCTGCAGCCCAACTTACAGTGAACCTTGCAAAGAGTGAATATGGTCATGCCACAATCACCTACTTGGGGTATGTGGTAGGGCAGGGGCAGTTGGCTCCTGTGCAGGCAGAAGTACAGGCTATTTCTGAGGTTCCTGTACCAACAAATAAGAGAGCCTTGAGAAGATTTTAGGGCATGGTGGGGTACTATCGAAAATTTTGTAAGAACTTTGCTGATATTGCCCTCCCGCGTACAAAACGCCTACAGAAGGAAGAAAAATTTGAGTGCAACAATTCTTGTCAGGATGCTTTTGACAAGTTAAAAACCATACTGTGCTATCACCCTGTGTTAAAGGCACCTGACTTGTTAGAACCTTTCTCCCTGGCGACTGATGCAAGTGATGAGGCTGCAGGGGCAGTCCTATTGCAGAAAGCAGGGGATGGAGTGGAAAACACTGTAGCGTATTTCTCTCGGAAGTTCAATGTGCACCAGAGGAATTACTCTACCATGGAAAAGGAATTGTTGGCACTTGTTTTGGCAATACAACATTTTGAAGTGTACATCTGTTCAGCACAAAGACCCTTAATTGTTTATACAGATCACAACCCTTTGGTATTCCTGGCTAACATGAAAAATAAAAACAGGAGATTATTAAATTGGAGTCTGATGCTACAAGAGTTTGATACTCAGATACAACATATTAAAGGAAGTGACAATGTAATCGCTGACTGTTTATCTAGATGCTAAGTGAAGGTATATTTGTATTGCTCTGTAGTTAAAAACGCTTCTGTATTTTGTTAGATTCTGTAATTCTGTAAGACTCTGTATTAGTTAATTTTCCCCTTTGGTGAAAATTCCTAGAAGGATGGGGGTGTTACGAAGGATGAACAGCTCTGATGGGCAGAAGGGTATAGAGTTGCCCATATATTCCCCCCCCCCCCCCCCCGGGAGAATCACAAACTGTTACTGTTACCACACTGCTAATGAGAGAGAAAGAGAGACAAAGGGAAAAACATACTGGGACTGGAACATTTGCTTCAGATAAGGGAGAGATAACACTGAGAGAGAGAGACTTGTTGTTCCACCATATTATGACTCCTGAAAGACTTATGGCTCCGGAGAGGGCTGTTTACTTGGTACCATTCTGTTCATTAAAATTCCTCAGTGGACAGCCGGAGTGGGCTGGTTTGATGGACTAAGCCATTCAAAACTGATTGACACCTGAGACCCCGTGAGTAGGGATAAAAGTGAGGTCTGGGGAGACACCCCTCAGCCGCACCAGGAGACACACTAGTGAGCACTGCTTAAGTGTTGGAACCCACGAGAAGGTGTGGGGCATCGGAGACTGAACGAAGGATCGGTCAGTTTTAACTCACAGTGTTTATAGCAGGGCCAGTTGGGGCTTGTGTGTGTGTCCACCCTTGCCTGGGTGACGAGTCCACCATAGAAGAACCGTCTAGCTAAAGGCGAGAGGGGTCATACCTGAATGGCCACAACAACACATCGACGGATCAAGAACGTAAAGGAAAGTTTGACTGACTGTAGCTGTCACTGTTTGCTCACCCCCCCCCCCTCTCTCTCTCTCTCTCCCTCCAACGGTTACAACAAAAGAACCAACAACTACCTCAGCCTACATGAACTGAACTGAAATTTATACTTCCCCATGATAATTCATTATCCCCTAGACAACGATAGAGCTTGTTTATTATTGATTATTATTATACCCACACTTTTAGGTTTAGTATTGCTAATGTGTATTATCTGTATATTTGCATTGTTGATATTGATTTGTATATTTTACTAATAAACACTGTTTTGAAAATAGTACCAGACTCCAACAGATACTTCTATCTTTGCTGGTAAGACACCCAGTTACGGGGTACGTAACAGTACAAGATTATGAGAGACATGGATAGTGGACAGAGAAAACCTGTTTCCCAGAGTTGAAATGTCTAATACCAGAGGGCATGAATTATAGGTTCAAGGGGGATGTGAGGGGTAAGTGTTTTTTTATCTAGAGTGGTGGATGACCACAATGTGCTGCCTGGTATGGTGTTAAGGTAAATACATTAGAGGGTTTTAAGAGATGTTTCAATGGGCACATGGATGTGAGGAAGATGGAGGGATATGGGCATGGTGTAGGGAGGAGGAATAAGTGCTTGGCTGTTTTTTATTTGCTTTTCAGCTGGTTCAGCACAGCATTGTGGGCTGAATGGCCTGTTCTTGTACAGTAAACCTCTATGTTCTATGTCTTCTGGGCCACTGCCTCCCACCTGTACATTACAGTATGGCCATTCAGAAAACCCTTGAAATTGTAAAGAAATCAGTTTGTACTTGCAGTCATAGACAATAGAACATTACAGCACAGAAACAGGCCTTTTGGCCCTTCTTGGCTGTGCCGAAGCATTTTTCTGCCTAGTCCCACTGACCTGCACCTGGGTCATATCCCTCCAAACCCCTCTCATCCATATACCTGTCCAAGTTTTTCTTAAATGTCAAAAGTGAGCCCACATTCACCAGTTTATCTGGCAGCTCATTCCACACTCCCACCACTCTCTGCGTGAAGAAGCCCCCCCCCAATGTTCCCTTTAAACTTTTCCCCCTTCACCCTTAACCCATGTCCTCTGGTTTTTTTCTCCCCCAGCCTCAGTGGAAAAAGCCTGCTTGCATTCACTCTATCTATACCCATCATAATTTTATACACCTCTATCAAATCTCCCCTCATTCTTCTACGCTCCAGGGAATAAAGTCCTAACCTATCCAACCTTTCTCTGTAACTCAGTTTCTCAAGTCCTGGCAACATCCTTGTAAATCTTCTCTGCAATCCTTCAACCATATTAATATCCTTCTTGTAATTAGGTGACCAAAACTGCACACAATACTCCAAATTCGGTCTCACCAATGTCTTATACAACCTCACCATTACATTCCAACTCTTATACTCAATACTTTGATTTATAAAGGCCAATGTACCAAAAGCTCTCTTTACGACCCTATCTACCTGTGACGCCACTCTTAGGGAATTATGTATCTGTACTCCCAGATCCCTCTGTTCTGCTGCACTCCTCAGTGTCCTACCATTTACCTTGCATGTTCTACCTTGGTCTGACCTTCCGAAGTGCAATACCTCACACTTGTCCGCATTAAACTCCATCTGCCATTTTTCAGCCCATTCCTCCAACTGGTCCAAATCCCTCTGCAAGCTTTGAAAACCTTCCTCACTGTCCACTACATCTCCAATCTTTGTTTCATCAGCAAATTTGCTGATCCAATTTGCCACATTATCATCCAGATCATTGATATAGATGACAAATAACAATGGACCCAGCACTAATCCCTGTGGCACACCACTAGTCACAGGCCTCCACTCAGAGAAGCAATCCTCCACTGCCACTCTCTGGCTTCTCCCATTGAGCCAATGTCTAATCCAATTTACTACCTCTCCACGTATACCTAGCAACTGAATCTTTCTAACTAACCTCCCATGTGGGACCTTGTCAAAGGCCTTACTGAAGTCCATGTAGACAACATCCACTGCCTTCCCTTCATCCACTTTCCTGGTAATCTCCTTGCAAAACTCTAATAGATTGGTTAAACATGACCTACCATGCACAAAGCCATGCTGACTTTTTCTAATAAGTCCCTGTCTATCCAAATACTTGTAGATCCTACCTCTTAGTATTCCTTCCAATAATTTACCTACTACCAATGTTAAACTTACCGGCCTATAATTTCCCAGCTTACTTTTTCAGCTTTTTTAAACAACGGAACTACATGAGCTATCCTCTAATCCTCCAGCACCTGACCCGCAGATATCGACATTTTAAATATTTCTGCCAGGGCCCCTGCAATTTCAACACTCGTCTCCTTCAAGGTCCAAGGGAGTACCCTGTCAGGTCCTGGGGGTTTATCTACTCTGATTTGCCTCAAGACAGCAAGCACCTTCTCCTCTTCTTTCATCTGTATAAGTTCCATGACCTCCCTACTTGTTTGCCTTGTTTCCATAGACTCCATTCCAGTTTCCTTAGTAAATACAGATGCAAAAATCTCTTAATCCATTTAATATCTCTCCCATTTCTTTTGGTTCCACACATAGCCGACCACTCTGATCTTCAAGAAGACCAATTTTATCCCTTACTATCCTTTTGCCTTTAACATATCTGTAGTAGCTCTTAGGATTATCCTTCACTCTGACTGGCAAAGCAACCTCATGTCTTCTTTTAGCCCTCCTGATTTCTTTCTTAAGTATTTTCTTACTCTTTTTATACTCCTCAAGCATCTTATTTCCTCCCTGTTGCCTATACATGTTATACTTCTCTCTCTTCTTCATCAGAGTTCCAATATTTCTCAAGAACCAAGGTTCCTTATTCTTATTCATTTTGCCTTTAACCCTGACAGGAACGTACAAACTCTGCACTCTCAAAATTTCTCCTTTGAAGTCTTCCCACTTATTAATCACATCCTTGCCAGAGAACAACCTGTCCCAATCTACGTTTTTTAGATCCTTACTCATTTCTTCAAATTTGGCCTTTTTCCAGTTTAGAACCTCAACCCGAGGACCAGATCTATCTTTATCCATGATCAAGTTGAAACTAATGATGTTATGATAACTGGAACCAAAGTGTTCCCCTACACACACTTCCGTCACTTGTCCTAACTCATTTCCTAATAGGAGATCTAATATTGCATCCTCCCTAGTTGGTACATCTATATGTTGATTTAGAAAACTTTCCTGAACACATTTCACAAACTCTAACCCATCTGGACCTTTAATAGTATGGGAGTCCCAATCAATATGTGGAAAATTAAAATCCCCTACTATCACAACTTTATGTTTCCTGCAGTTGTCTGTTATCTCTCTGCAGATTTGCTCATCCAATTCTCGCTGACTACTGGGAGGTCAACCCTATTAATGTGGTCATACCTTTCCTGTTTCTCAGCTTCACCCATATGGCCTCAGTAGACAAGCCGTCTAATCTGTCCTGCCGTAGCACTGCTGTAATATTTTCCCTGACTAGCAAAGCCGCCACCACCCCCCCCCCACCCTACATCCCTCCACCTCTATCATGTCTGAAACATCGGAACCCTGGAACATTAAGCTGCCAGTCTGGCCCCTCCTGTAGCCAAGTTTCAGTAATGGCTATGATGTCATAATTCCACGTGTCAGTCCAGGCCCTCAGCTCTTCTGCCTTTCCCACAATACTCCTCGCATTGAAATATACACACCTCAGAAGATTATTACCACCACACACAACCCTTCTATTTGTGACTTTGCATGAACTATTAACATAATTTATTTTTACCCCCATTCCACTATCTATTCTGGCACTCTGGTTCCCATCCCCCTGCAAATCTAGTTTAAACCCTCCCTAATAACCCTAGCAAACCTCCCTGCAAGTATATTGGTCCCCTTGTAGTTCAGGTGTAACCCATCTCTCTTGTACAGGTCCCACCTGCCCCAGAAGAGGTCCCAATGATCTAGAAATCTGAAACCCTGCCCCCTACACCAGTTTCTCAGCCATGTGTTCATCTATCAGAGCATCCTACTGTTGTTTATCAGCAAATCTCACGCTGTTGCTTGATTCATTTATGGTACAACTCTCCCCATTTTGAAGACATCCAGATTTTTGTGAGGAAATCTTTATAATGTTAATTATTCTTGGCCCATCCTCTCCTTATGCCTTGGCACACCATTTCCTTATTCTCTTACTAAACCCCAGTCTCCTGTTCTTATAACCTTCCAACTCATTGCAATATGTGTCCTTCATTGTGATCCTCCATGGTGATCGCACCCTAGGCTGCTTTCCTCTGGCATTGAACACCTATGTTGCTACTAATTATCATTATATTGGCATAACTCACTGGTTGTAGGAGAGAAGGAAATATTTCGAGCAAGTCCCTGTATAATGGTAGGAGGTGGTGGTGGCATTGCTGGTGGTGTCACTTGGGAC
The DNA here is from genome assembly GCF_030144855.1 of Hypanus sabinus. Classification (NCBI taxonomy): domain Eukaryota; kingdom Metazoa; phylum Chordata; class Chondrichthyes; order Myliobatiformes; family Dasyatidae; genus Hypanus; species Hypanus sabinus. The sequence goes on from NC_082722.1 coordinate 84,475,737, forward strand.
TGAGTTTTAACATCTGCAGGAGAATCTGGCATTGTTCCAAGTTTTTTTCTTCTATTGCCTGTGGGAACAAGAAAATGGTACATTGTAAACTGCTTGCAGATCAGTGAATACACCAACATGTACTAGTGAGACGGAACGTTCACACAGGAGCTGCAGTGGGAAAAGGAAAATGGTACATTGTAAACTGCTTGCAGATCAGTGAATACACCAACATGTACTAGTGAGGCGGAACGTTCACACAGGAGCTGCAGTGGGAAAAGGAAAAGCGCAGGATTTGAGGTGTTATAAATAGAATATATTTTTTTTAAATTCTGATGTGTAAGAAATGTGTTTTGCCACATCATCAGCAGGGTTTCCCCAGCCTCTCTATATTCTCATGAATTACAAATTCAGCACAGAAAACAGTGCAACTCTGATGCACTGGGAACACAGGATCTCTAAACCTGAAGTGGAAGTGAGCAACCAGAGGTTAACATGGACAGGAGAAAGGAAATGTAATCATTCTAACCATAAAATCAATTGAATGAAGCTTTCAAGCTTCAACCGAGTTGTCTACACGAGTGCAATTGCGATCCTGATATCATCTAAAAGGAAACCATTTCTCTAGATCAAATCCCCTTCCATTATCCACTTCCAACTCCACCAACGTACCATGGGCACAAATTACAAGGTGCAGAGCATTAACTTCCAACTCCTGCAATTGTAAAGAATAGAAACAGTGATATATCACACAGTCTTCAGTACACATCAATGGAAGTATGTCGTGGAGGACTGGACAGCCAAACTATTTTGGAACAGAAAAGTCTATGGATTCTGGAGTAATTCAACAGTTACTGACTGATAAGTTCAAAATAAATTCATTATCTTTTTTAAAAAAATTATTTATTTTTTATTTATTGAAGTTCATCATCAAACAAACATTTCCATAAGATGTATTTCAGACATTGTACATATATATCATATAGGTCACAAATCTCCACGAAGTATTTTTCTGAGGTATACACTTATAGAAAAGAGTGGAAAGAAAAAACAAACAACAGGAAAAAACTATGTACAAGTAGGGAGTGATTTTTTTTTCATTGATTTGTGAGAATAAAATCAGGCCTATGAGGCATTATGTAGTTAAACCATTTTCCCAGTATGAATCAAATTGTTCCAGCTTATGATTAACAGATGCTGTTATCTTCTCCATTTTGTAAATGTCCATTGTAATTTCCATCCATGCATTGAAAGTCGGGCTCTCCTGTGATAACCATTCCCTAGTAAGAGTTTTTATCAGCCACCAACAGTATATTCATTAAATATTTATCTTTTTTCAACCATTCTTGAGGTATATATCCAAAATACATGGTCTTACTCTCTAAGGGTATTTCACATTATGAATGTCTTGTAGGGCATTGTGTATCCCCCTCCAATAGTCTTTGATAACAGGGCAGTCCCAAAAATATGATAATTTCCACAATTTCTCCTGCAAACAGGGAGGTTACTATCATAACAGGATTTCTGAGAGGGTGTAATAAAATATCTTATCAAATTTTTCCATCCGAACTCCCTCCATTTCTGTGAACTGGTACACTTCCATTGATATCTCCATATTGTCCATTCTACCTCAGATATAATTATCCCTCCTTCCTTCTCCCGTTTTGTTTTAATGTATGAAGTCGAATGTGTTTTAAGATTTGACAACCCCTTATACATGCTTGAAATGATTCTACTACCATTATCTGAATTATATGTTTTTCTAAATAGCTCTATCAAGCATGTACTTGCCTTGGTTACATTTTTAAGCATCCTATTAACATACTGTTGCATCTGTAAAAACCGATAAAAATCTTGTTTTTCTAGTAAGTGTTTCTCTTTCAGCATTTCAAAACTGAACAGTGTTCCTTCTTTCATTATGTTGCAAAGAACTGTTATTCCTTTAGCTGTCCAGTCCTTAAATCTAGCATCCAGTTTATTCGGAGTAAAATCCAAGTCATATGCACACCATTTAAGAATTGCAATATCTCCCTCTAGATTATATTCTTTTATAGTAGTTTTCCATATTTTAAGAGTCAATTTCACCCATGGGTTATCAATAGTATTTATGTACCTTTGCAGGTTGTTATCAGCCAAAATTGCTTGTATGGGGATGGGAAGTACCCGCTCCTCAATGTTTTTCCATTGAGCGTCATATGATGGGTTGCACCAACATATCACAGCTCTCAACTGTGCTGCAAAATAATAATCTCTAAGAGAAGGTATGCTGTATTCCCCCCTTTTCCTTTGCTAATTGCAAAGTTTTGAGACAAACACTAGGCCTTTTACCTTGCCAAATATACCTTGATAACATCTTGTTCCTTTCATTGAATTGATTTTGATTAATCTCTATTGGTAAGGTCTGAAAGAGATATAACAGTTGGGGCAGTATATTCATTTTAATAGACTCAGTCCTTGAACTGAGACTAAAAAAAGGAATCAGGTTCCATCTTGCCATATCTTCCTTAATTTTTTTATATAAAGGCTGATAATTGCATTCTGATAATTTTGCCAAATCTTTTGGCATAATGATGCCCAAATATTTGAAAGACTCTGTTTGCCATGCCCAGGGATATCTACTTTCAATTTCTGTTGGTGGGCTATAGTTATATGACAGTAATTAGGTTTTATCTAAGTTGATCTTGTATCCTGATAATTGACCATATTGTTCAAATGATTGCATCAATTTAGGTAAAGAGTATGTTGATTAAAATAAATTCATTATCAAAGTATATATACGTCACCATATACAACCTATTCATTTTCTTGTGGGCATACACAGTAAATGCAAGAAACATAATAGAAACAATGAAAGACCACACCCGAAATTACAAACAACAAAAGAAAACAAATTGTGCAAAGAGAAAATAATGATAATAATAATAATAATAATGATAATGATAATAAATAAATAAGCAATAAATTTCAAGAACCTGAGACGAAGTGTTCTTGAAAGTGAGTCTATAGATTATAGCAACAGTTCTGCATTGGGACGAGTCAGATTGAGTGAAGTTATCCCCTCCGGTTCAAGAGCTATTACTGCTCCTGAAAGCTAGTGCTGTGAGTCCTGAGACTCCTGTAACTTCTTCCTGATGGCAACAGTGGGATGAGAGTGTGGACTGGATGGAGGGGTCCTTGATAATGGGTGCTGTTTTCCTGCAACAGCACTGCATGTAGATGTGCTCAGTGGTGGGTGGGGGGAGGTTTTACCCATGATGAACTGGACCATATCCACTACTTTTTTGTTCAAGGGCATTGATTCCATACTAGGCTATGATTCAGCCAGACAACATACTCTCCACCTCACACCTATAGAAGTTTGTCAACGTTCTAGATGTCATGGCAAATCTTCACAAGCTTCTAAGGAATTAGAGGCACTGCTGTGCTTTGTTTGCAACGACACTTACATACTGAACCCACGATGGAACCAAAATGTCAAATAAAGCTCTGTTGGGAGGGCTATGCTGAAACCAATAGAATCTGCACTGAAGTTGTAAAGTCAGTAAACTGTGGTATGAAGCAGCCCACTGAGTTTAGCAGCAATGTTCACACCTTCTCTACATCCACCTTTTGTGTTTCTTCATTAGTGACCCTTTAGCCCTGCACCATCATCTTCATTGTTATTTAAACTTTCCTGACTTCCAACCCACCGTCAACTTCTCCTTGTCACAATTTTCCACATCTCCCTCTTTCTCGATATCTGAAAACTCTTCACCTTTAACTTTTTATATTTCTGTTTTTTAAAAATTCATTCGTCTGAAAAGTTAATTCTGTTTCCCTGCAGCCTCACCTGAACATTACTGTGCTTGGTTTTAGCTCAACTTTCTAATTTCCACTGTATTGTGTAATTCCATGAAGGATGCAATAATTTCAACCTCTACTTCTCCCTTTTCCATATGTTCTTTCCAGGTTATGTTTCCACAACAAATGATCTTACTTTAAGGAACTTTCATGTTCTCATTATTTACTAATATTGATTTATATTGTTGTTTCCTATACTCTACTCGATCTTTCATTGAGTCTGTTTACTGTTACTGTAGATTTGCTGAGAACACTTGCAGGAAAAGGAACCTCAGTGTTCCGACTGCAGACATATATGTACTCTGATAATAAAATTTACTTTGGACTTTGAAATGTTACTTCTTTCAGGTTGTGAGATGCATCCATTCGGTTTGCAAGTAAACACCAATATCTGGTCACTCAACCCTTCAGTGAGGTGGACCTCGATCATCGATATTGAACTAAATATAACCTCAAGGAACAGAACTAACAAACATATTAGAGGCTTATGAATTCAACAGTGAAGTTCAAAGATGTCAGATGAGTAACTTTTGCACTAATTGTTTTAATTTTGGATTTCCAACATACAATATATTTCACGATATAATTTCAGAGAAAATTCTGCTTCATTCATTTGAAACTTCTCAATAATTTCCTTTGGAATTTTAGGTGTGAAATGGTGATAAACTTATGCCTCTTTCAGTTTGTGAGGTTCATCCATTCAGTCTGCAAATACACACTTGTCTTTTATTACCTATCTTGATGTACATTGTCATTTAACCTTCCCAACACACACAAGATGCTGGAAGTAGCTCAGCAGGCTGGGCAGCACCTATGGAAAAGAGTAAACAGTTGACGTTTTGGGCTGAGACCCTTCATCGGGACTGCAGAGGAAGGAGGAAGAAGTCCCTCTTCCTTTACAGTCCTGATGAAGGGTCTACGCCGGGCATAGATGCTGAGTTCCTCCAGCATTTTGTGTGTTACTTTGAATTTCCAGCACTGAAAACTGTCTCTTCTTTGTCATTTGACCTTTGCTGCCTTTTATCCCATCACAGACACTCCGTTTCGTCCTCCGCTCCCACATGCTGAAGCCTGTCTCCTTTCTTTCGCCAGGTTGGATAAAAGCTCATGGACTGAAACTTTATGCACAGATTCAATATGTCTATTTCTGTTTTAAAAAGCAGGAAACCCAACTCGCTGATGAAAAACAAGAAGAGAACAGGAGCAGGAGAAGGCCACCTGCCCCACCACGAAAACCATTCACAGCTGATCTACTCCAGGGCTCAACCTTGCTCTCTGTGCCTCAGGTTCACAGCAAGAAGGACCAGGTGACAGCCAGCTGTAGCTAGAAAAACACAACAGCTTCAGGGTAGGCTGGTGACACTCTCTGTCATTCAGTATGGGAGACAGCTGCAGATGAAGAGGTAAGCACATCAGCCTTTGTAAAACCATAATCTCATTATTTTAACTCATTCATCAAATTTAAATGCTTTCCCCAACAGTGATTCCTGCAGTACTTATGTCAGAAAGCACAGCAGTAATCAGTTCCACTTCCCCACTGTCTGCCTCACAGTGTTAATGGCGATGGTAAGATACACAGTGGCCATTCATTGCATTGTCCCTCATGGAAGCTCCGAATTTAAAGTGGATCCCTGACAACAAATGTTGAGAAAGCAGGAACAAGTTCAGCAAGTAGTTGCCAGTATTAAAATAGAAGCCCCAATATCATATTCTGCTGGATCTTATTTACAATTTACAATGGGAGTTACTGTTAGCTATCAACCTTATTAAACTGAAAGGCTGCAAATAGTTGTTCAAAACTTAGGACTCCACCCACTTACAAACTGTTCTATTTAGGAAAAAGGGCAAAGGACATCTGGGAAGCACAATGCTGTTGGGCCAATACGTTACCAGTCTGAACATGCTGAGCGTCTTGACAATACTGGGTTATCTCACTGCTCAAATGAACACAATTTCCATAGACACAAATAATTCCACCAGGCAAAGCAAACAGGGAGCAAATGAACAAAATGGCAGCTTGCACTGAATGCAGCTGCCCTCTGAGAGCTCTCCTCTCTGAAGGGTGGCACTGATGACTCTAGCCAACTGCACTAGCATGTGGACCTATCAGTCCTTCACTGAGAGTCTACACACATTACAGACCAAACCAAACAAGGCAACTTGAAATGCTGCTTTGCCCCCACTATCATCCCGTCACGTGCATACTCTCTGTGCATAATATTTTTTCACATTTTCGTCCCATTGGAGGAGCAGAGCCAGTACAAAACAAAACTGGGGGGAAGGAAGGGTTGTAGGGTAAGAGGGGGTGAAGAGAGAAATTTGCAGAAAACACAAAAGCACTGTGTATGAATTTGGTTGAATTCCAGTTTTTCTCAATGAGTCTTTGCTAACTGCAGTATTCCCATTCTGCCACTAGATGTTGCTAAAGAACAATGTCAGAATCAGGTTTATTATCATGAGCATGTGTCCTGAAATTTGTTAACTTAGCAGCAGCAGTTCAATGCAATACATAATATAGAAAGAAAAAATCAATAGGTAAATCAATTACAGTAAGTATGGGTGATGGGGGTCCTTAATAATGGACACCTCCTTTTTGAGGCACTGTTCCTTGAAGATTTCTTGGATACCACAGAAATTAGTAACCAAGATAGAGCTGACTTATTTTACAACTTTCTGTAGCTTCTTTCAGTCTTGTGCAGTAGCCCCAACCCCGTCCATATCAGACAATGGTGCAGCCTCCATGGAACAACTATAGAAATTTTCAAGTGTTTTAGCTGACAAACCAAATTTCTTCAAACAATGTGGTAGAGTTACTGCCATTTAAATGGAGTACATCATTGTCAATATGTTCAAAGTGTAGGGAGAGCACAGATTGTACACCAACTGGTCCCTTGTTATAACCAGACCTGGTTTTCTCAGCCCAGCATGTGATGCTCCTTCACATCGCTCACACATGATCCAAGTAATGTTCCTGTACAACACTTAGATATCATCTGTAAGATATGATCTTAGTAACTCTTCCACTACAGAAATGCAATGTGCCTGACAAGGTTCAGGTCTACGGCACAAGTGAGGGGTTCAATTTATGCACTGGTTTTGAGTTTATTCAATAGCAAATGAATGCTTTTTTTCCACATATTTAAATCACTCAGTCTTAATTATTATTCCACAATATTACTCATCCTACCTCTCGAGCTCAAGTATGTTTCCCTAACAGCCTTAATTCTACTTTACCCTAATAACTGCTTAATTCTACATTACCCCTTTACTAATGCCCAGCTCCATCAGGTTCGGCCAACAAAACAATGCCTTCAGGCTTCTCAGAGATGTTTGAAGAAAGGCGATTTAAATGAGACCATTCCTAGGTGATTAAACTGGCTAAAAAAAATCATTTTGTAGATTACAATGGAATGAACTGCAGCTTTGTCTGGCCTCTACCTGACTGAAAATTACTCCTTAGTGCAGATTAATGACAAACAAAGTGAAGAGGCATTAATGGGCAGAGAGAGGGAGCAAGCTGCAAGGGACAGAATTGCTTTGCTGGGAGTCAGCAGGGACCTGATGGGCAATGGCCCTTCTAATGTGCTGATGGGTGGATGGGAACTTTTACTCCAAATCAAAATTGTAAATAGAACTTCACCACAGAGAGAAACATTCTAGAGTAAAATCATTAGGAAATCCGGTCAAAAGTCTACTCAACTAGGGTCATATACAACACAATGGATGCCATAATTGTTAAGACATCGTTATTTGGAGCCCATTCATCCTTTCAGGAGTTACATAAGAAATAGGAGCAGGAGTCGGCCATCCGGCCTGCACTGCCGTTCAATAAGATCATGGACTCATCTCCACCCACCTGCCTTTTCCGTGTGGCTTCTGATTCCCCTACTATACAAAAATCTATCCAACCTTGCCTTAAATATATTTCCCGCGGTAGCCTCCACTGCTTCATTGGGCAGAGAATTCCACAGATTCACCACCCTCTGGGAAAAGCAGTTCCTCCTCATCTCCATCCTAAATCTACTCCCCCGAATCTTGAAGCAATGCCCCCTAGTTCTAGTCTCACCTACCAGTGAAAACATCTTTCCTGCCTCTATCATATCTATCCTGTTCATAATTTTATGTTTCTGTAAGATCTCCTCTCATTCTTCTGAATTCTAGTGAGTACAGTCCCTGGCAACTCAATCTCTCTTCATAGACTCTCGAATCAACCTGGTGAACCTCCTCTGCACTGCCTCCAAAGCCAGTGTATCCTTCTTCAAGTAAGGAGACCAGAACTGCACACAGTACTCCAGGTGTGGCTTCACCAGTACCCTGAACAGTAGCAGACTAACCTCCCTGCTCTTAAATTCAGTCCCTCTAGCAATGAAGCTTAGCATTCCATTTGCCTTCTTGACATCTTGCTGCACCTGTAAACCAACCTTTTATGATTTATGCGCAAACACTCCCAAGTCCCTCTGCACAGCAGCATGCTGCAATTCTTTTACCATTTAAATAATAATCTGCTCTTTCATTTTTCCTTCCAAAGTGGATGATCTTACATTTACCAACATTGTACTCCATCTGACAGACCCTTGCCCACTCACTTAACCTCTCTGCAGACTCTGCACACTCACTTAACCTCTCTGCAGACTCTGCACACTCACTTAACCTCTCTGCAGACTCTGCACACTCACTTAACCTCTCTGCAGACTCTCCGTATCTTCTGCACAATTTGCCTTTCCACTCAGTATCATCAGCAAACTTAGATACACTACACTCAGTCCCCTCTTCCAGGTCGTTAATGTATATCGACCCCTGCAGCACACTGCTCATCACTGATTGCCAACCAGAGTAACACCCATGTATCCCAACTCTCTGCTTTCTATTAGTTAACCTATCCTCTATCCATGCTTATACATCACCCCCAAATCTATACATCCTTATCTTATGGATAAGTCTTTTATGTGGCACCTTATCAAACACCTTCTGGAAATCCAAGTAAATACTGTCCATCTGTTCCCCTCTATCCACTGCGCTCATTATATCCTCAAAGAAATCCAGGAAGTTTGTCAAACAGGACCTGCCTTTGCTGAATCCATGCCGCATCTGCCTGATGGATCCATTTCTTTCCAGATGCCTTGCTATTTCTTCGATAATGACAGCTTCAAGCATTTTCCCAACTACAGATGTTAAACTAACTGGGCTATAGTTACCTGCCTTTTGCCTACATCCTTTTTTGAACAGTGGTGTGACATCTGCTGTCTTCCAGTCCACTGGGACCTGCCCAGAGTCCCCAGAATTTTGGAAAATTATCATCAAAGCCTCTACTATAACTTCTGTCATTTTTTTCAGTATCCTGGGATGCATTCCAACAGGACCAGGGGACTTGTCTATCTTCAAGTCCACAAGTTTGCTCAGCACTAACTCTTTAGTGATAGCTATTGTCTAGTATTTCCACTGAAGTTGCTGAACCTAATTTTTCTCCAGCATAAGGTCCAAAGAAGAGATGTCCACTGATGGTTACACAATGTTTAATTCTTTTCATCACTCTCACAGGACGAGGTGAACCTTGCAAGTATGCAGCAAGGAGGTGCTTAGGAGATAATGGCACGTAACAGCAACTCCTTTGCTTGTATCTTTGGAAAGAGCACTATTCCTATCTTTAATATCTCTACTTTTCCCTTTCAGGGTTCTTTTGAAGACCCTGACCTGAAATAACATGCTTACTTCAGTTCTTTGCAGGAATCCGAGTTCTTTGGGCACAGAGCTTGGAAAAAGCGACACAACATATTTTTAACATTGTAAATCAGCGAGTTGATTTGTAATATCTCCCCTCTCCCTGTGAAATGGAGACATCTCTTTTTCCTTTACTAGAGAGAGGGAGAGAGCCTGTGGTATGTCAAATTACCGGGTGAACGAGTAGTCTTTGGTGTACCGCGTCTGTGTCTTTATTGATGCTTTGCTGCACACTTGTGTGCTCGGTGGGGGTTGCTGATGCTTTCTTTGCTGATGGGGGGGGATCGTTACTTTGCTGCTGCTTATGCATGGGGGGAGCTGGGGGGGCTTTGTGGTTCTAATTGTTCAATTGTCATTCACTCTTTGGGACACTCCTCTGTTTTCATGGATGGTTGTGAAGAAAAAGAATTTCAGTATGTATATTGTATACATTTCTCTTACATTAAATGTACCTTTGAAACCTTTGATCAAATCAGGATTTGGGCATAAGATGGCGAGAGGAATACAACATTTGTGTCATACAAGTCCCAGGCAATAATGTTCCCCAATAAACAGCTCTTAAACTTTCTCTTGACATTTTTGAGTTATCCTTCCCAGGTCCTCCACCTTTAACACCACTTTAACTGGTCCACCCACAATTATTAGTCAGCATGCAAGTCAGGAGTGATGGAAATCTCATTTGCATAGGTAGGTGTAGCTTCAATAACACTGAAGCACCCAAATAATAGAGGATAGAGGGACAAAGTGAAAGCATAGATAGGAGGATGGATAGGAAATTCTGTGGCCACAAAATGATGCCAAGATGGTGTGTGGTCTCCCAGCTGCTAGAGTATAGGATGTTTCAGAGTATCTTTAGAATATTCTTGAGGGAGGTAGAGCAGCCAGAGATCCACAAGACACAGGAGCAGAGTTAGGCCATTTGGCCAATCGAGTCTGTTTCACCATTCCATCATGGCTGATCCTGGATCCCGCTTAACCCCATACATCTGGAATTTAGAAGAATGCATGAGGATCTCATTGAAACCTACTGAATGTTGAAAGGACTAGAAAAGGTGGATGTGGAGAGGATATTTCCTCTCTGGCGGGGGTATCCAGAACTAGAGGGCACAGTCTCAAAATTGCAGAACAACCTTTTAGAACAGAAGTAAGGTGTAATTTTTTTTAGCCAAAGAGTGGTGATTCTGGGGAATGCTCTGCCACGGACTGTGGTGGGGATCAAGTCCGTGGGCATATTTAAAGGAGAAGTTGATAGTTTCCTGATTGGTCAGGATGTCAAAGGATATGATGAGAAGGCAGGTGTCTGGGGTTGAATGGGATCCAGGATTAGCCATGAAGGAATGGCGGAGCAGACTCAATGAGCTTAGTGACCTAATTCTACTCCTATGTCTAAGGTGCTTTAAAAAGCCATCTCATAGGCATTCGACAAATTCCGTCTCTTGCAATCTGACACCAATCTCAACCCCACATCTTGGCTACTATTTGGAGGCCTATACCGTATATGGTTCTCATAATGGTTTTTTTTACCCTTGCAGTTTCTTAATTCCACCCACAAAGATTCAACATTCTCTGATCCCATGTCACCTATTTCTAAAGATGTAATTTCATCTCTTACCAACAAAGCCACACCACCACCTATGCCTTCCTGCCGGTCCTTTTGATAGAAAGTATAGCCTTTTCTGTTAAGCTCCCAACTATGGCCTTCTTTCAGCCACGACTCAGTGATTTTCACAATATCATACCGACCCATCTCGAGTTTGTCCATCTTCTTCTGAATGCTACGCACATTTAAATACAGCCCCTTCAGTCCTGCATTCTTCACCCTTTTGAATTTTGCCTCTTGGCACAATTTAACTCTTTACTCTGTCTGTGTTTGTACCCAATCATTGACTTGTCCTTCCCTACATTCATGATACACCCATCATCTAATTGTAAACCTGCTGGCTCATCCTCAGCTCTATCATACTGGTTCCCATCCCCCACCATATTAGTTTAAAACAGGGGGTCGGCAACCTTTTTGCTTCTGTGGGCCGGATCACGTATTAGTGAGCAGAAGGGGGGGCCAGATTAATGCCATAAAAAACTTGAAATATGGGAATTATCCATTAAATACACCTAGTTATGGTTTGCCTCAAATTAATGAATAATGCATGCTAGAAAATCAATTGTGCTTAACCAAGGATGCCAATTAGCAAAAGAACTCAGTTTAGTTACAGTTTATTTCAATCAAGGCATCTTTTGAAGGAAACAAAGAATCTTTAAACATAAAATATATGAACATGATACGTTGAATGGTGGTAAATTAAGTATAATAAAAGAAATTTAATGCAAACAGTCGATAAATCAATGTGAAACTTGATGCTGCTTGTTGGTTGAAAGCTTCTCAATATTGGGTGTCAGACTTGTTGATGCCAAGAGCAAGACATTATCCAGATGGGCATCAGTCAATCTTGCTCTCAAATGGTTCTTGGTGCGCTTCATTTTTGAAAATAATTGCTAACACAAATAGATGCTGCCAAACAATAATGTCATCTTAGTGGATACTTCCCACTTGGATGAATATAGTTTCTATAGAAGTCAAGCACTGACACAGCTTCAGAATGGCATTTCAATCTCAATATGTCATCACACTGCATCTCAATCAATTCCATTTAAAAAATTTCTGATGCAATGTCCACTTCCACATCAAATGGAGTAGCAAACAGCTTGAACTCATTTGCATACAAGCTAAAATCAGCAAAATGAGATGAAAACTCTTTTCTCAATTCTTGGACCTTTATCTTTTTTTCTAGGCAAATGAGACAAACTGGTTTCCAGCTTGCTCGATGAAGAAGTAATCTTGTGTCCAAATGTCTTGGAAATTTCGGCACTCAGTGTCTACCTTCCTGCCATTTGCATTCATTGCCATTGGAATTTTTTTCTTCAATTTTATTTCAAAACGTAAGTTATTCAGCGAGTATCGTAGCACATGTAAATATCTGGATATTTAGCGTGGATTTCTTGTTAAAACACAGCGACACTGTTACTGTTTACAAATTTGAATGATCCCATCTGAAAACCCGCGTGTGCACAGAGTATCTAATACATATTAATAACATAGTCTGCTTTCCCGTCATTCTTATACACCAGTGTTTAGTTTGGAACAAAACAGAACTTGGGGCCAGTGTAACAAGATGCCAAGCATGTCCATCAGTGTGGTCACATGAAACACTCAGAATAAGGAAAAATCGCTCGCGGACCGGATAAGCATCGTATCCCAGTATTTGCTCATGGGCTAGTCATGATTTAAGAAACTCTCCTGGATGTACCTAACAAATACAGCCCCATCTAAACCTCTTGCGCACAGAAGCTCCCATAGCAACACTTCTGCTTTCATACCTTTCCTTAATCTGTCTGCATATCTTTTCCTCAGCATGCTGATGGCTATTGGGGGCCAGATTTGGCCCGCGGGCTGTAGGTTGCCTACCCCTGGTTTAAACCATTCCAACAGCTCTAGTAAACCTGCTTGCCAGAATATTGGTACCCCTCAGATTCAAGTGCAACCTGTCCCTTTCGTACAAGCCATGGTGCACATTGGCACCAATGATACAGGTAGAAATGGGGAAGAGGTCCAGCACAGAAAGTATAGGGAGATAGGGGAGAGTCTTAAGAGCAGGATCCCAAAGGTAGCCATCTCCGGATTACTCCCAGTGTCACATGCCAGTCAGGGCAGAAATACAACGGCAGTAGAGATGAATGAGTGGCTGAGGAATGTGTGCAGATAGCAGGATTTCAGGATCTTGGATAAGTTGCACCTGACCTGGAGGAGAAAAAATATTTTACCGAGGAGGGTTTAAACTAGTTTGGCAGGGGATGGGAACCAGAGCATTAGGTCAGAAAGTGGAGGGACGGACAGGAATGTAGATAGTAAAAACAGATAGGAGCAATGTAATAGATCTGATGGGACAGACAGATTGAAGTGTGTGTATTTTAATGCTAGGAGTATTATGGGTAAAGGTGCTGAACTTAGAGCACGGATCAATACTTGGAATATGATGTTGTGGTCCTTAGAGAGAATTGCTTGAGAGAAGAACAAAGATGGGTTTTTAATATCCCAGGGTTTCAATGTTTTAGAAAAGTCAGAGAGGGAGGTAAAGAAAGCTAGGGAATTGCACCACTAATCAGAGACAATACCACCCCTGCACTTAGAAGAAGCAAAATGGAGGGCTCGTCCACTAAGCCCATATGTGTAGAACTCAAAAATAGGAAGGGTGCGATCACTCCGATGAGATTGTACTACAGTGTGCCCCCACCTCCCCCAATAGCCATCAGCATGCTGAGGAACAGGTATGCAGACAAATTAAGGAAAAGTATGAAAACAGAAGTGTTGCTATGGGAGCTTCTGTGCGCAAGAGGTTTAGATGGGGCTGAATTTGTTAGGTACATCCAGAAGAGTTTCTTAAATCAATACGTAGATAGTCCAACATGAGGAAGGCTTGCACTGGTCCTGGTGTTGGTTAGTGAGCCTGGCCAGGTTACCAACCTTTCAGTGGGTGAGCACTTTGGGAACAATGACCACAACACCTTAGATTTTAAAATATCTATAAATATGGACCTTGCGGGAGAGTATTCAATACGAAAACCAGGAGGGGCCATGAAAAGTTCTTGGCAAGTAGGACGAAAAAGAATCCCAAGGCTTTCTACACATAAACCAGGAGCAAGAGGCTGACTAGGGAAAGGGTAAAACCACTCAAAGATAGAGGGAGAAACATTTGTTTGGATGCAGAATATGAGGATGGTCCTTAATGAGCACTTTACATCAGTATTTACCAAGAAGCAGGTAGAGGATAAGGAGACAAGTGTTTAGTGTATTGATATGCTGAAGCATTTTGAGGTAAAGGAGGAGGTAGCATTGAGTCTCTTAAAGAGCATGAAGGTGGATAAGTCCCCACAGCCTGAGGGAATATACTCCAGGTCATTGACAGAGGCAAGAGATGAGAGTGCTGGGGCCTTGACCAATATTTTTGTACTCTCTAGCCCAGAGGACTGGCGTGTAGCTAATGTTGTTCCATTATTCAAGAAGGGAATCAAGGATAATCCTAGAAAATATAGACCAGAGTCTCACGTCACTGGTAGAGAAATTATTGGAGGGTATCCTTAGGGACAGGAATTATGAGCATTTGGAAAACCATGGCTTAACTATGGAGAGCCAGCATACCTTTGTGTGGGGCAAGTTGTATCTTACTACCTTGATAAATTTTTTTGATGAGGTGACAAGAGTGAATGATGAAGGTAGATCTGTGGATGCTGTATACATGGATTTTAGTAAAACATTTGACAAGATCCTTCATGGGAGACTCATTGGAAGATTAAGATGCATGGGATCCATGATGAAAATTGGCTTTTTGGATTCAGAACTGGTTGGTCCATAGAAAACAGAGGACAATAGTTGAATGGACTCATTCCAGCTGGAGGTCTGAGATCAGTGGTGTTCTGCAGGGATCTGGTATTGGGACCTCTGCTCTTTCTGATGTATATAAATGACCTGGATGAAAATGTACGTGGGTGGGTAAGTAGGTTTGTAGATGATATGATGATCGGTGGTGTGAATAGTGCAGAAGAGTGGCAAAGAATACAACTGGATATAGATCAGTTATAGAATGGGCGAAGAGATGGTAGATGGAATTTAGAAACATAGAAAACCTACAGCAGAGTACAGGCCCTTCAGCCCACAATGCTGTGACGAAAACGCACTTACTTTAGAAATTACATAGGGTTACCATTAGCCCTCGATTTTCTAAGCTCCAGGTACCTATCCAGGAGTCTCTTAAAAGATCCTATTGGACTATCTCCACCACAGCGCCGGCAGCCCATTCCACGTACTCACCACTCTCTGCATAAAAAACTTACCTCTGACATCTCCTCCGTACCCACTTCCAAGCACAATAAAACTGCCCTCTCGTGCTAGCCATTTCAGCCCTGGGAAAAAGCCTCTGACTATCCACATGATCAATGCCTCTCATCATCTTATACACCTCTATCAGGTCACCTCTCATCCTTTGCACCTCCAAAGAGAAAAGGCTGAGTTCACTCAACCTATTCTCATAAGGCTTGCTCCCCAATCCAAGCAACTTCCTTGTAAATCTCCTCTTCACCCTTTCTATAGTTTCCACATACTTCCTGCAGTGGGGTGACCAAAATTAAGCACTGTACTCCAAGTGGGGTCTGTAACATTACCCTTCAGCTCTTAAACTCAACCCCAAGGTTGATGAAGGCCAATGCACCGTATGCTTTCTTAACCACAGAGTCAACCTGCGCAACGGCTTTGAGTGTCCTATGGACTCGGACCCCAAGATCCCTCTGATCCTCCACACTGCCAAGAGTCTTACCATTAATACTATATTCTGCCATCATATTTGACCTACCAGAATGAACCACCTCACACTTACCTGGGTTGAACTCCATCTGCCACTTCTCAGTCCAGTTTTGTATCCTATCAATGTCCTGCTGTAACCTCTGACAGCCCCCACACTATCCACAACACTCCCAGCCTTTTACTAACCCATCCCTCCACTTCCTCATCCAGGTCATTTATTAAAATCACAAAGAGAAGGGGTCCCAGAACAGATCCCTGAGGCACACCACTAGTCACCATCCTCCTGTCTACAACCACTCTTTGCCTTCTGTGGGCAAGCCAATTCTGGATCCACAAAGTCCCCTTGGATCCCATGTCTCCTTATTTTCTCAATAAGCCTTGCATGGGGTACCTTATCAAATGCCTTGCTGAAATCTATATACACTACTTCTACTGCTCTCCCTTCATCAACATGTTTAGTTACATCCTCAAAAAATTCTATCAGGCTCGTAAGGCACTACCTGCCTTTGACAAAGCTAGGCTGACTATTCCTAATCATATTATACCTCTCCAAATGTTCATAGATCCTGCCTCTAGAATCTTCTCCATCAACTTACCAACAACTAAAGTAAGACTCACTGGTCTATAATTTTCTGGGCTATCTCTACTCCCTTTCTTGAATAAGGGAATAACATCTGCAACCCTCCAATCCTCCAGAATCTCCTCTGTCCCCATTGATGATGCAAAGATCATTGCCAGAGGATCAGCAACTTCCTCCCTCACCTCCCACAGCAGCTTGGGGTACATCTCATCCAGTCTTGGAGACTTATCCATCATGATGTTTTCCAAAAGCTCCAGCACATCCTCTTTCTTAATTTCTATATGCTCAAACTTTTCAATCCACTGCAAGTCATCCCTACAATCACCAAGATCCTTTTCTGTAGTGAATACTGAAGCAAAGTATTTATTAAGTACCTCTGCCATCTCCTCCGGTTCCATACACACTTTTCTTCTGTCACATGTGATTGGTCCTATTCTCTCACATCTTATCTTCTTGCTCTTCAAATACTTGTAGAATGCCTTGGGATTTTCCTTAATCCTGCACGCTAAGCCTTCTCATGGCCCCTTCTGGATCTCCTAATTTCATTTTCACTACAACAAGCTGCTGCTCCAACATGCCTTAAAACTTCCACCATCATCCCAGTGCCCAAAAAATCAGCTGTGAAGTGCCTGAATGACTATCGCCCTGTAGCGTTGACACCCATAGCCGTGAAGTGCTTTGAAAGACTTGTGCTCTCACACGTTGAGGCTACAATCCCACCTGATCTGGACAAACACCAGCTTGCCTACCGGGCAAACCACACCACAGAGGATGCAGTCACAACAGCCCTCCGTATTGCTCTGACTCACTTCGAGGAACCGAACACTTATGTGAAGATGTTATCTATGGACTTCAGTTCTATATTTAACACAGTCACCCCCCATAAACTGGTCAGTAAACTGGACACTCTTGGCCTTGGTTCCTCCCTGTGCTCATGGGTCATGGACTTTCCCACAGACCGACCAGAGTTGGTAAGCACCCCTCCACCACCCACATCTTAAACACAGGCACCCCGCAGGGCTGTGTGCTCAGCCCTATGCTCTACACACTCTTCACACGTGACTGCACCCCCATCTACACCTCCAACTCCATAATTAAATTTGCGGACGATACCACAGTGGTTGGCCAGATCTCGGACAAGGATGAAACAGCCTACAGACTCGAGGTAGATCATCTGACAGAGTGGTGTAAGGATAACGACCTGGTCCTGAACACTTCTAAAACAAAAGAGATGATCATTGACTTCAGGAGGTCAAAGGACAGAGAACACCCTCCCCCCCTTCCATATACATGGAAAGGTAATGGAAAGTGTGGAACACCTAAAGTTCCTTGGAGTTATGTTATCAAAGTAGCTGACATGGACACCAACACCTCGCTGCTTGTAAAAAAGGCGCAATAAAAACTCTTCTTCCTCAGAAAGCTGAAACAGGCCAAACTCCCACAAAAACTGTTGTTTAACTTCTACAGAAGCACAATTGAAACCATCCTGACCAACAGCGCCACCGTGTGGTATGCCAGCTGTACAGCCGCTGAGTGACAAGACCTGCATCACGTGGTGAAGGCGGCCCAGGGAATTGTCAGGATGGAGCTCCCAGGACTGGACACCATCTATCCCAGCAGACTCTGGAGGAAAGCAATCAGCATAACCAGAGACACCACACATCCTGGCCACTCCCTGTTTGACCCGCTTCCATCCAGCAAAAGTTTCAGGACACTGAAAACCAGAACAAATAGACTGAGGAACAGCTTCTACCCCAGAGCTGTGGCCTCCATCACACCACTCCCACAGAACAGTGACTGAAACTGTGAGCACACAAAAGGACTCAAATATTTGCACTAACGGCACTTTGTGCATTACTGTGACATTCTGGTGCTGCTGTAACTTATCTATTTAATATTGTTTTTCTATTACTGTCTTGTTTTATCTACCATTTTGTTTGATTGCCTGAGAGGAAGCCAAACAGAATTTCATTGTACCTATGTATAATGACAATAAAGATCATTCAATTCAATTCTTAAGCTCTTCCTGCTAGCTTTATAATCTTCTGGATCTCTATCATTACCTAGTTTAATGAACCTTCCCATAAGCTTTTCTTTTCTTCTTGACTAGATTTTCAACAGCCTTTGTACACCATCGTTCCCATACCCTACCATCCTTACCCTGTCTCATTTAAACGTAGCTATGCAGAACACCATGCAAATATCCCCTTAACATTTTCATATTTCTGCCGTACTTTCCCCTAAGAACATCTGCTCCCAATTTATGCTTCCAAGTTCCTGTCTGACAGCTTCATATTTCCCCTTACTCCAATTAAATGCTTTCCTAACTTGTCTGTTCCTATTCTTCTCCAATGCTATGGTAAAGGAAATAGAATTATGATCACTATCTCCAAAATGTTCTCCCACTGAGAGACCTGACACCTGACCAGGTTCATTTCCCAATACCAGATCAAGTACAACCTCTCTACTTGTAGGCTTATCTACATATTGTGTCAAGAAACCTTCCTGAATACACCTACAAACTCCACCCCATCTAAACCCCTCACTCTAGGGAGATGCCAATCAATATTTGGGAAATTAATATCTTCCACCATGACAACCCTGTTATTATTACATCTTTCCAGAATCTGTCTCCCTATCTGCTCCTTGATAACCCTGTTACTATTGCATGGTCTATAAAATACACCCAGTAGAGTTATTGACCCCGTCCTGTTTCTAACTTCACCCACAGAGACTCGGTAGACAATCCCTCCATGACTTCCTCCTTTTCTGCAGCCATGACACCATCTCTGATCAGTAGTGCCATGCCCCCACTTCTTTTGCCTCCCTTCCTGTCCTTTCTGAAACATCTAAAGCCTGGCACTTTCCTGAACACATTTGACAAACTCTTCCCCATCCAGACCTTTTACAGTATGGAACTCCCAGTCAATATATGGAAAGCTAAAATTACCTACTAACACAACCTTATGTTTCTTGCAACAGTTTGCAAGCTCACTAGAAATTTGCTCTGTACATCTTGTGACTGTTAGGTGGTCTTTAATATAATTCTATTAATACGGTCATACCTTTCTGATGCCTCACTAGACGAGCTCTCCAGTCTGTCCTGACTGACATTTTCTCTGGTTAGTATGGCTACAATGTCATAATTTCATGTGCAAACCTCTGCCCTAAGCTCATCCGCCTTTCCTATAACAGTTCTCACATTGAGATACAAGCAGCTCAGACATTAGTACCACCATGTTTTCCTATAACAGTTCTCACATTGAGATACAAGCAGCTCAGACATTAGTACCACCATGTTTTCCTATAACAGTTCTCACATTGAGATACAAGCAGCTCAGACATTAGTACCACCATGTTTTCCTATAACAGTTCTCACATTGAGATACAAGCAGCTCAGACATTAGTACCACCATGCTTGACTTTGATTTCCGACTTGGTACGTACGCTTAACAACATCATTCTCCACAACCTCTCTACTATCTGTTTTGGTGTTCTGGTTCCCATCCCCAGCAACTCTAGAATGTTGTCTGGATTGGAGAGCATGTGCTACAATGAGAGGTTGGACTAACTTACATTGTTTTCCCTGAAGCAGCAGAAAGTCAGGAGAGATCTGAGAGAGAGCTGCAAGAACATGAGC
Source organism: Hypanus sabinus (assembly GCF_030144855.1). Classification (NCBI taxonomy): domain Eukaryota; kingdom Metazoa; phylum Chordata; class Chondrichthyes; order Myliobatiformes; family Dasyatidae; genus Hypanus; species Hypanus sabinus. The sequence continues at coordinate 84,495,846 of NC_082722.1, forward strand.
AGCATAGACAGACAGTATCTTTTTCCAAGGGTTGAAAAGAAACCTATCAGAGGGCATGGATTTAAGGTGAGAGGGGGCAATTTCAAAGGAGATCTGAGGTGCATGTTTCTCTCAAAAAGTGGTGGGTGACTGGAATGTGCTGCCTGGGGTGGTGGCAGAGGCAGAAACATTAGAGACTTTGAAGAGACATTTAGATAGACACCTGAACATGAGGAAGATGGAATGATATGGACATTGTGTAGGCAGTAGAGATTAGTTTAGTTAGCTATTTTATTTCTAATTGAATTAGTTCCGCACAACATCGTGGGCTGAAGGGCTTGCTCCTGTGCTGTACTGGTCACTGTTATAAATACACCCCATGGAATTAGACCTGCTGCCATCATCTGGCTGCCCATTTGCTGGTAAAGCAAAGCACAATGAAAATTCCATAGGCAGTAGTGTGGTATCTTTTCATCAAAACTCAACAAATCTACATCTAGAAATCAAACCACCCACATTAGGAACTCATCATTTGTAGGTGTTGACATTTCTTATTGTTATTGTAGAAGCATATTGGACTGCAGAAAGAGTAGCCTGGCACTGGGTCTGCAAGCAATGTAGTTCTGAAATAATCTTACTTCAACTACAAGCCCGATAAGAGGGCACTCCATTACAAAGGATACAGATCTCCTATCTGAGGTGGACTCACCAAGAAAGAGGAATATACTTTAGTGGAAACACAAGCTGACGGGAAGGAGTGAGCTGAAGGTTGCAAACTCCGGATATCTGTGCAACAGGAACACAGATAGAAGTCTGCCACACGTGAAGTGTGGTTAGCCTCAGATATGGAAATGGAGAAGTGCTGCACAGACAGATATCTGCCCCATTGTGACACTGAAGGATAGAGAATGGCAGCATCTTGTCTTGTTTCTTAGTGAGTCTGTCTTGTGACCAATGATACTGGTGTTCATACACTATTGCTAATGATGAAAATACTGTTGCAATATCTTCAGAGATACTCAATTCCTTCATGCCAACAAGCCATTTTTTCTTTTCTTTCCTGGAAACAGGTGTTAATTTCTACAACCATCTTTCTGCCCTGCCTTAATACTGATGTGGCTTGATATGCCAACTATCTATCTTGCTTCGTCCTTCTCATTCTGTATGCAGAATTGACGATCATCCAGCTCTAACACCAAACCTGTCTCTACAATCACTGCAGCTAAGAGTCCATGCTCACCTTGTCTCACTCAATCTGTACAGTAGAACCATTGTGCAGTATATTCAGATCCTTAAAGGATCTATCTCTGACCGCCTCTCCTTTATCATTTACACATTATAAATTGTCAAGCAGTTTGTCACCAGTACTCCACATCTATCATGCCAAAAGCATCTATACCCCAGAACATTGGACTGAAAGCCTTACCAATCCGTTACCATGTTTCTGTAAGGCTGAATCTGCATAAAACATGCTGACCATACTGCTTATCACAACTACTCTCATTTGCCTCCATTTGGACCATAAACCTCTAACCTTTCCTTTATATAACCATATAACAATCACAGCACGGAAACAGGCCATCTTGGCCCTCCTAGTCCGTGCCGAACCCTTAATCTCACCTAGTCCCACCTACCCGCACTCAGCCCATAATCCTCCACTCCTTTCCTGTCCATATACCTATCCAATTTTACCTTAAATGACACAACTGAACTGGCCTCTACTACTTCTACAGGAAGCTCATTCCACACAGCTATCACTCTTTGAGTAAAGAAATACCTCCTCGTGTTTCCCTTAAACTTCTGCCCCCTAACTCTCAAATCATGTCCTCTCGTTTGAATCTCCCCTACTCTCAATGGAAACAGCCTGTTCACGTCAACTCTATCTATCCCTCTCAAAATTTTAAATACCTCGATCAAATCCCCCCTCAACCTTCTATGCTCCAATGAATAGAGACCTAACTTGTTCAACCTTTCTCTGTAACTTAATTGCTGAAACCCAGGTAACATCCTAGTAAATCGTCTCTAATTTATTGATATCTTTCCTATAATTCGGTGACCAGAACTGCACACAATATTCCAAATTTGGCCTTACCAATGCCTTGTACAACTTTAGCATTACATCCCAACTTCTGTACTCAATGCTTTGATTTATAAAGGCCAGCGCTCCAAAAACCCTCTTCACCACCCTATCTACATGAGACTCCACCTTCAGGGAACTATGCACAGTTATTCCTAGATCTCTCTGTTCCTCTGCATTCCTCAATGCCCTACCATTTACTCTGTATGTTCTATTTGGATTATTCCTGCCAAAATGTAGAACCTCACACTTCTCAGCATTAAACTCCATCTGCCAACGTTCAGCCCATTCTTCTAACCAGCATAAATCTCCCTGCAAGCTTTGAAAAATCCACCTCATTATCCACAACACCTCCTACCTTAGTATCATCGGCATACTTACTAATCCAATTTACCACCCCATCATCCAGATCATTTATGTATATTACAAACAACATTGGGCCCAAAACAGATCCCTGAGGCACCCCGCTAGTCACCGGCCTCCATCCCGATAAACAATTATCCACCACTACTCTCTGGCATCTCCCATCTAGCCACTGTTGAATCCATTTTATTACTCCAGCATTAATACCTAACGACTGAACCTTCTTAACTAACCTTCCATGTGGAACTTTGTCAAAGGCTTTGCTGAAGTCCATATAGACTACATCCACTGCCTTACCCTCATCAACATTCCTCGTAACTTCTTCAAAAAATTCAATAAGGTTTGTCAAACATGACCTTCCACGCACAAATCCATGCTGGCTACTTCTAATCAGATCCTGTCTATCCAGTTAATTATAAATACTATCTCTAAGAATACTTCCCATTAATTTACCCACCACTGATGTCAAACTGACAGGTCTATAATTGCTAGGCTTCCTTCTAGAACCCTTTTTAAACAATGGAACCACATGAGCAATACGCCAATCCTCCGGCACAATCCCCGTTTCTAATGACATATTAAAGATCTCCGTCAGAGCTCCTGCTATCTCTACACAAACTTCTCTCAAGGTCCTGGGGAAGATCCTGTCAGGACGCAGAGATTTATCCACTTTTAAATTTCTTAAAAGCGCCAGTACCTCCACCTCTTTAATTGTCATAGGTTCCATAACTTCCTTACTTGTTTCCCACACCTTAGACAATTCAATATCCTTCTCCTTAATGAATACCGAAGAGAAGAAATCGTTCAAAATCTCTCCCATCTCCCTCGGCTCCACACATAGCTGACCACCCTGATTCTCTAAGGGGCCAATTTTATCCCTCACTATCCTCTTGCTTTTAATATAACTGTAGGAACCTTTCGGATTTACTTTCACCTTATTTGCCAAACCAACCTCGTATCTTATTTTAGATTTTCTAATCTCTTCCTTAAGATTCCTTTTACATTCTTTATATTCCTCGAGCAATTCCTTTACTCCATGCTGCCTATATCTATTGTATACATCCCTCTTTTTCTGAACCAAGTTTCTAATATCCCTTGAAAACCATGGTGCTTTCAAACCTTTAACCTTTCCTTTCAACCTAACAGGAACATAAAGATTCTGTACCCTCATAATTTCACCCTTAAATGACCTCCATTTCTCTATTACAAGCTTCCCATAAAACAACTTGACCCAATCCACTCTCTCTAAATCCCTTCGCATCTCCACAAAGTTAGCCTTTCTCCAATCAAAAATCTCAACTCTAGGTCCAGTCCTGTCCTTCTCCATAATTATATTGAAGCTAATGCTATTGTGATCACTGGACCCGAAGTGCTCCCCAACACATACATCTGTCAGCTGACCTATCGCATTCTCTAACAGGAGATCCAACACTGCCCCATCTCTAGTTGGTACTTCTATGTATTGTTGCAAAAAACTATCCTGCACACATTTCACAAACTCTAAACCATCCAGCCCTTTTACAGAATGAGCTTCCCAATCTACGTGTGGAAAATTAAAATCTCCCACAATCACCACCTTGTGTTTACTACAAATATCTGCTATCTCCTTACACACTTGCTCTTCCAACTCATGCTCCCTATTAGGTGGCCTATAAAACACTCCTATCAGTGTTACTACACCTTTCCCATTCCTCAATTCCACCCAAATAGCCTCCCTAGAGGAGCTCTCTAATCTATCCTTCCAAAGCACCGCCATAAGATTTTCTTGGACAAGCAATGCAATACCTCCTCCTCTGGCCCCTCCTACTCTATCACACCTGAAGCAACTAAATCCAGGAATATTTAGTTGCCAATCACACCCTTCCTGCAACCATGTTTCACTAATAGCTACAACATCATAATTCCAGGTAGCAATCCACGCTTTAAGCTCATCCACCTTTCTTACAATGCTCCTAGCATTAAAATAGATACATTTAAGATACTCTCCATCTCCTCCTCTCTTTCCATCCCTAACAATGCATTCAAATTTATTATCCTTTTCTTTCTTCTCCCCTACATCTTCGGGCTGAGCGCATCCCTTCTCCATCACCTGCCTTTCCTCCCTCACACACTGTCTATTTACTTGCTCCACTGGTGAACTAACCTCCTCTCCCATAGTCTCCTCAAATAGTCTCCCGCCCCCCCCATCTTACTAGTTTAAAGTCCGCCCTGTAGCCCTAGCAAACCTCCCCGCTAGGATATTGGTCCCCCCACGATTCAAGTGTAACCCGTCCTTCTTGAACAGGTATGTACCTGTACCTGTCCAAATCTTTTGAAAGTTGTAATTGTACCCACCTCTATAATATCATCCAGCAGTTTGTTCTATATCCCCAACATACAATGTGCAGAAAAACTTTCCCTTAAGAACCCTTTCAAATTGACAACTGACAAAAACTACTGAAAGGAAGTTTGGCTTACATGGAGTTTCCATTGTGGGAGCGGCCACTGTTGGAGTGGATCAGTGTTAGAGAGGAGGTTTTAAGGCTTAAGAGGCTTCAACGAGAAGAAGCAAAGTCTAAGGCGTTTCTTTTTCTCTTGGTTTATCAGTGCTAGTGAAGTGAGAATGGATTCAGCTGCAGTGGTGTGTTCTTCACGTCAGATGTGAGAATTTTGGGAGACCTTCAATCTCTCTGATAACTACAGTATATCTGACTGAAGTGCATCGAACTGCAGCTCCTTACAAACCATGTTAGGGTACTGGAGCTGCAGCTGCTGGACCTTTAGCTCATACTAGAGAATGAAAAAATGACAGATAAACGCTACAGGAAGATAGTCACCCCTAAGTTGCAGGTAGCTGGGTTACTGTCAGGGTAAGGAAAGGGAATAGGCAACAGTGGAGAATCCATTATGGCCAATCTCTTAAATAATATGTCTACCACTTTGGCCACCTTTGGGGGGCATGACCTACCAGGTCTCTGGCACTGAACCTGGCTCAGAAGGGAGTGGGTGGAGGAAGGGAAACCCATTTCTTTCCAGGACATCAGAGATGCCCTCCTCCTTCACAGAATGGGGTTTCCCATTTCCACCATTGATGCTGTCTTCACCTGCACCTCCTCTTCTATTCTCACTCCATCTTCCCGCTGCCTTAATAGGGTTTAAGCATATCCCTTTTGTCCTCATCTACCACCCCGAGAGCCTCCACATCCAACACATCATTCTCTGCAACTTTCACCACCTTTAACAAGATCCGACCACCAAACACATCCTTACCTCCTCCTCCGTCCCACCACTCTCATGCTCCCTCCATGATTCCCCATCCTTTCGTCCATCCTCACTGACACTTATCCCTACAAGCAGCAGAGGAGCTACCACAGTCCACTCATCACTTCCCTCACCTTCATCTACAGCCCCAAACAGTCCTTCCAGGTGAGCCAACACTTCATCCGTGAATGTGTTGTGATTGTCTACTGTACCTGATGCTCCTGATGCAGGCTCCACTACATTGGAGAGACCTGACGTAGATTGGAGAACCATTTTGTCAAGCATCCTTGTTTCATCCACAAAAGGAGAAATTCCCAGTGGTCTACTATTTTAATTCCTATCCCCTTTTCCATTCTGACACATTGGTCCATGATCTCCTCTTTTGCCATGATGAGGGCACTCCCAGGTTGGAGGAGTAATACCTCATATTATGTCTGGGTAGCCTCCAATATGGCATGAACAGCAAGGCATTTGATAAGGTACCCCATGCAAGGCTTACTGAGAAAGTAAGAAGGCATGGGATGCAAGGGGACATTGCTTATTGATCCAGAACTGGCTTGCCCACAGAAGGCAAAGAGTGGTTGTCGATGGGTCATATTCTGCATGGAGTTCGGTCACCAATGGAATGCCTCAGGGATCTGTTCTGGGACTCCTTCTCTTCGCGATTTGTATACATGACTTGGATGAGGAATTGGAGGGATGAGTTAGTAAAGTTGCTGAGGACACAAAGGTTGGGGGTGTTGTGGATAGTGTGGAGGCATGTCAGAGGTCACAGCAGGGTATCGATAGGCTGCAAAACTGGGCTGAGAAGTGTAAGATAGCGTTCAACCCAGATAAGTGGGAGGTGGTTCATTCTGGTGGGTCAAATATGATGGCAGTATATGGTATTAATGGTAAGACTCTGGGAGTGTGGAGGATCTGAGGGATCTTGGTGTTTGAATCCATAGGACACTCAAATCTGCTGCGCAGGTTGACTCTGTGGTTAAGAAAGCATACGGTGCATTGGTCTTCATCAACCTTGAGGTTGAGGTTAAGCGCTGAAGGGTAATGTTACAGCTATACAGGACCCTGGTCAGACCCCACTTGGAGTACAGTGCTTAGTTTTGGTCACCTCACTGCAGGAAGGATGTGGAAACTATAGAAAGGGTGCAGAGGAGATTTACAAGGATGTTGCTTGGATTGGGGAGCATGCCTTATGAGAGTAGGTTGAGTGAATTCGGCCTTTTCTCTTTGGAGGTGCAGGGGATGAGAGGTGACCTGATAGAGGTGTATAAGATGATGAGAGGCATTGATCATGTGGATAGTCAGGGGCTTTTTCCCAGGGCTGATATGGCTAGCACGAGAGGGCACAGTTTTAAGGTGCTTGGAAGTAGTTACAGAGGAGATGTCAGGGGTAAGTTTTTTTACACAGAGAGTGGTGAGTGCATGGAATGAACTGCTGGCGACTGTGGTGGATGCGGATATGAATGGGTCTTTTAAAGGACTTCTGGATAGGTACATGGAGCTTCGAAAAATAGAGGGCTATTGGTAACCCCAGGTAATTGCTAAAGTAAGCACTTGCTCATCACAGCATTGTGGGCCGAAGGGTCTGTATTGTGCTGTAGGTTTTCTATGTTTCTATCATTTTTTCTCTAACTTCTGGTAATTATTCCCCCTCCCCCTTCCCTCTTCTATTCCCCCCTCTAGCCTCTTACTTCTCCTAAACTGCCTATCACTTCCCCGGTGGCCCTCCTCCTTCCCTTTCTCCCATTGGACACTCTCCTCTCTTATCAGTGTCCTTCTTTTCTAGTCTTTTACTGTTTCCATCTGTCCCTCCCACCCCCATCCACCTGGTTTCACCTATCATCTTCTAGCTTGTCCTCCTTCCTCTTCCCCTCAGATTTGTGTTCTGACATCTTCCACCTTCCTTTCCGGTCCAGATGAAGGGTCTCAGTCAAAATGTCGATTGTGTTCATTTCCATAGATGCTTCCTGACCAGTTGAATTTCTCCAGCATTTTGTGTGTGATGCTCTGGATTTCTAGCATCTGCAGAATCTCTTATGTTTCTAAATACAAGTATATCCCATTTCTTAAATCCCATCCAGTGCCTTATTGATAGTGGAAAAGCTTTGGGGAATCAGGTGTGTTTCTTGCCACTAGATGCCTAGCCTGTTAACAGCTTGGAGCAACTTTATTTAGAATCTGGTTGATGGAGACGCCTGAACGTTGGTGGGTCATCCTACAATGTTAATGCAGTTGAATCTCAAGCTTAGATGAATATCAGAAAAAGTACGATCGCTGTAATATGAAATAAAAACAAAGTGCTGGAAATACTCAGCAAGTCAGACAGTATCTGTGGAAATTGTCTTGAACCCAAACATTAACTCTTTTGCAACACACACAAACTGCTGGAGGAACTCAGCAGGCCAGGCAGCATCTATGGAGAAGAGTTACAGTTGATGTTTCTGGCCAAGACTCTTCTTCAGGGAACTTTTTTTTCAGGATCCTGAAGAAGGGTCTCAGCACAAAAGGGCAACTGTTTACTCTTTTCTAAAGATGCTGCCTAGCTTGCAGAGTTCCTCTAGTATTTTGTGTGTGTTGCTTGGGTTTCCAGCATCTACAGATTTTCTCTTGTTTTTTATTAACTATTCCTTTTTTTCACAGATGCTGCCTGTCATGCCGAGTGCTTCCAGCAACTTCTGCTCTGAGCCAACCACAGTTCATTAGATTTTCTTTTGTTGGAGGTGGTCCTGACATTTTGTTCTTGTCAACTATCACTGCTGAATGTTCTTTTGTTATATCATATCTAGGCAAGGGCTGCTTCGTTTTGAAGAGTTCCAACTGGAATTGAATGTTGTATAAGCATCAGCAAACCTCCACATTTCAGGCCCTGTGATGGCAAGAAGATAATTGATGAAGCAGTTAAGAATAGTTGGACAAAGGACACTCCTCTGAGGAACTCCTGCAGGAATAACCTAGGGTTGGGATCATTGACTTCCAGCATACGTTTACAATGAACTTCTTTTGTCTTAGGTACGGCTCCAGTTGGTGAAGAATTTTCACCTCAATTCCCAATGACTGCAGTTTACCAGAGATTCTTAACGGCATCCTCAATCACAGAGTCACAGATTTGTACAGCACACAAACAGGCCCTTCAGTGCAACTGACACCAGGCAGAATTGGCCAGTTCTGATACAGATATAGAAACAGCCAGTTATCTGACGATGAAAAATTCAATATTGTGTGCTAAGGGTCTACGCAAATGATTATCAGCTGCTTCATATGCTTGTTTTGAGCCTTGTTGGAGAAGTGTTAGAGGCCACAGATAGAAAGGCAGCGAGATGTGAATTAGGTGGCAGACAACCAGAAACTCAGGGTAATTCCTGTGGACCAAACACAGGTGTTCTGCAGAGCAATACCTCAATCTACTCTTGGCTTCTTCAATGCAGAGATCACATTGTGAACTGGACTGAACACATTCCAAATGAAACGCTGCTTGAAAGGAAAGGTAGCGGAGAGCGAAGAGGTGAAAGGACAGGCAATACATCTTTCGCTGTTGCAGTGTCTCTTTAGTCGCACGTCGGCCCTGTCCATCACTTTTGCTACTTGCTAATTCTGGGCAAGCAAGACAGTAAAAAGCTTTCACCCTTTGTGACGGAGTAAAGCAGAATATATTAATTTCCATTTCCAGGTTACCAACTTCTCCATATTCCTGAATAACTGAGTACCAAGGAAGAAAGGTGCTATAGGGAAACGTGGGCTCAACTAGACTGAAAAAACTCAAACATTAAGTGATCATGTACTCACCCATCACAATTTACATCTGCTAGGACTGCCAGAGTAACATGGCCCTAAACTGCTTGTGAAATCCCTGTGGGGGTGGCCCGATGTCAGACAGTCCTCCCCCTCATATCATGTGGCTGGCATAGCAGGAAGTATGAGCTATTAATAGGAGCTGGTGTTTGCAGCTGTGACTGTATACACAGCTCTGCTGTGGACATCTGCAATCCCACAACCAAAGGCAGTAAGTGAAGTTTTAACCTCCCAACACCTGCACTGTTTGGCAGAAGCAATAGCTACTGACAATTCTCTTTGATTTACAGCTAAAGCAACTGGTATATATTTACTGATCTACTAATCAGTGCATTGCTTGTAATCAAAATCACTCTCAATGAAGATAAACACTTTAAGAGAGATGATTATCATCAGTTTAGAAGCTTGACTGTCCAATAAGGGGAGAGACAACGTACATACCAAAACCCCAGATAAGATGCACTGAAACTACTTTGAACAATGATTTCAGAGAAATCAAAATTTAAATGAACAAAAATCCATAGAAAGAGTGCAGAGGAGATTTACGAGGATGTTGCCGGGATTGGGGAACATGCCTTATGGGAATAGGTTGAGTGAAATTGGTCTTTTCTCCTTGGGGTGACAGAGGATGAGAGGTGACCTGATAGAGGTGTACAATATGATAAGAGGAATTGATCGTGTGGATAGTCAGAGGCTTTTTCCCAGGGCTGAGATGGCTAGCACGAGAGGGCAGTTTTAAGGCACTTGGAAGTAGGTACAGAGGAGATGTCAGGGGTAAGTTATTTTATGCAGGGAATTGTGAGTGCATGGAATGGGCTGCCAGTGGCAGTGGTGGAGGCAGATACGATACGGTCTTTTAAGAGACTCCTGGACAGGTACATGGAGCTTAGAAAAATAGAGGGCTATGGGTAAGCCTAGTAATTTCTAAGGTAGGGACATGTTCGTCACAGCTTTGTGGGCTGAAGGGTCTGTATTGTGCTGTAGGTTTTCTATGTTTCTAATGATTTCAAGTGCCCTGCATTCAGGGGCTCACCCACAAAAATTGTTAGGTTTGCAGCACCAGGATCATGAACTCTAACACAATAAACTTATCCCATCAAATGAAGAGACTCCTTTAAATGGCACAAAAATATTACACATAGACTGCATATTCTCTACAGTGGGAGTGGATGATACCCTCATCCACCTGCTACAGAAAGCTCACTCCCACCTGGTTGATGCTGGTGGCATTGTGAGAATCATATTTTTTAATTTCTCTGGTGCATTCAATACAATCCAGCAACTTCTTCTGAGTGAGAAGCTGTAAAGGGTCAGCATAGACAAATCCACTATCTCCTGGATTACTGACTACCTGCAGATGGACCCCAGTTTGTACAGCTGAGTAGTTCTCTGTCTGAGATGGTGGTGAGAGGCACCAGAGTGCCACAAGGGACTGTCCTGTGTCCGTTTCTGTTCACACTGTACACTCAGACTTTCAGTACAACTCTGAGTCTAGTCACAGAAGTTCTCTGATGACTCTGTTGTGGTTGGGTGTATCAGAAATTGGCAGGAGATGGAGTTCAGAGGACTGGTGGACATGTTTGTGGAGTGGTGGAGGAGGAATCACCTGCTCCTAAATGGGAGATGGTGATTGATTTTAGGAGGAAGAGCACTCTGATGAGTCCTGTGTACATCTGGGAGAAGAGGTTGCAGTGGTGGAGGAGTACAAATACTTGAATGATCACCTCGACAACAGACTTGACTGGAAAACCAATACCAAGGCTGTTTACAACAAGGGGGATGAACAGACTCCATTTTCTAAGGAAGTTGAGATCCTTCAACGTGTGCAGCAGGATGCTGGAGATCTTTTACTAGTCTGATGCAGTGAGTGCAGTCTTCTTTGCAGCTTTATATTGGGGGAGCAGCAAATATGCTGGTGGAGCAAAAAGACTGAATAAACTCATCAAAAAGGCTGGATCCATCCTTGGCTACAACCCAGACACTTTTGAGTTAGTGGTGGAGAGGAGGTCACTAAACAAACTGTTTTATTATTGATTATGGTTGACCTGGCACATCCTCTCCATGAGTTACTGAATGAGCAGCAGAGCACCTTTTCAAACAGACTCATTCAGCTCTGCTGTCACAAGGATTGTTACAGAAAATCTTTCCCACCAAATGCAATAAGCATATACAACAATTCAACTCTGTGTGACAGGAGTACAATAATCTCTGCTTTATTATTTCATACATTATTATTGCACAGCATTGCACATTGGTACATTATGTATATTATTATTCTCTACATTATTAGTTAAGTCTGCACACTGCTAAGTGTGTTTTTAAATGTTTCCACTGTAACGAAAGAATTTCCCACTCACATAATAAAGTATTTATTATTATTATTATTATTATTATTATTAATAATAATATACATATGTCTTTTCCAGGAAGGTTGCTCCAATCCTATTGCCAATATGGCCAAAACCATTGTGCTATTCTTGGCATTAGACTGGAACCACACACAGACCCAGATCAGGTAACATTAGCATGAATTCAAATGTATAAGTTCAAAGTAAATTCAGTATCAGATATATATTTTCTTCCATCATTTAATTTCCTGACGTGAATTTATGTTCTGTCTTTTGCTAGATCAATAAGAGGGTATTTGACAGAGTGTGGACAGCTGCATTGTGAATTAATTTACAATGGAATTATAACAATTACATCACCAAAGGTGGCCAAGCACCAACTCCATCATATCTGTTCAGATGCTAACTCCATAGTTTTGGAACATAGAACAGTACAGAACATGAACTGGCTTGGCAAACCCACAAGGGATGCGCCAACCATGAAACCAATATGAAGTAATCCCATCTGCCTGAACATCATCTGTATCTTCCCATTCCCCTCCTGGTGCCTCTCACGTCTGCTTCCACTCCTAGTCAACAGCATATTCCAGGCACCTACCACTCGGCGTAAAAACTTGCCCCGCACTAAACAAACTTGCCTTAAATGTTCCCCCTTTCACCTTAAAGTCATGCCCTTTGACATTTCTACCTTTGGAAAGAGACAGTGACTCTATGTCTCCAAAGCCTGAGAAAACAGTCGAGCCTGTCCAACCTTTTCTGAGAGCTATTACTCCATAAACCAGGCAGCATCCTGGTGAACCTCCACTGCACCTTCTCCAAAGGGTATAAGAAGGTTTTGATGGGGTGTAAGAAGGCTTTAAGACATAGGAGCAGAGTTAGGCCATTCAACCCATCAAGTCTGCTCTGCCATTCAGTCATGGCTATTTGTTTTCCATCTCAACCTCGTTCTCCATAAAAAAAGTAAGAGAAGAGTGAAGAAAAGTCAAGTGCAAAAGAGTAAAATATTAAAAGATTTTAAAAGCACAATGAGTACAAGGGCACTTAATTTGAATGCCTGCAGTATTTGAAATAAATTCAGTGAACTTGTGGCACAAATTAGTACAAAGGGGTATGATTTAGTGGCCTTTACAGAGTCATGGTTGCAGGGTGGAGAGGATTGGGAATTAAATATTCAAGGATATCAGGTAATATGGAAGGATAGGCAGGAAGGTAAGAGAGGGGGGTAACACTCTTAATTAAAGATGAGATCAGCATGATAGTGAGAGACGATATAAGATCCAGAGAGCAAAATGTTGAATCCATCTGGGTAGAGATTAGGAATAGTAAAGGGGAAAAAAATCACTGGTGGGAGTTGTTTATTGGCCACTAAATGATAACATTACAGTGGCACAGGCAATAAACAGAGAGATAACTGAGGCAAACATGAGGAAATCTGCAGATGCTGGGAATTCAAGCAACACACACAAAATGCTGGTGGAACACAGCAGGCCAGGCAGCATCTATAGGAAGAAGCACAGTTGATGTTTCGGGCCGAGACCCTTCGTCAGGACTGAGGCATGTAAGATCAGAACAGCAGTTATCGTGGGGGACTTTAACTTGCACATAGATTGGGTGAATCAAGTTGGTCGTGGCAGTCTTAAGGAGGACTTCATAGAATGCATGATGGCTTTCTTGAACAGCATGTTACTGAACCTACACGGGAATGCGTTATTTTAGATCTGCTCCTGTGCAAAGAGACAGGTAAAATTAGTGATGTTGTAGTTAGGGATCCTCTTGGAAAGAGTGATCACAGTATGATTGAGTTTCTCATACAATTGGAGGGTGCAATAGTTCAATCTAAAACCCATGTATTACGCCTAAACAATGGAGACTACAATGGGATGAGGAAGGACTTGGATAGGGTAGACTGGGAACACAGGCTATATGGTGGTGCAGTTGAGGAACAGTGGAAGACTTTCACAGAGATTTTTCACAGTGCTCAACAAAAGTGTACTCCAGTTAAAAACAAGGTCAGTAGGGTGGGGAGAGCCAGCCTTGGATAACTAAGGAAATAAAAGAAGGCATCAAACTAAAAGCTCATGTGTACAAAGTCGCTAAGAGTAGTAGGAAACTGGAAGATTGGGAAAACTTTAAAAGCAACAAAGTACCACTAAAGGGAAGCTAGTTTATGAAAATAAACTAGCACAAAATATCAAAACAGTAGTAAAAGTCTTTATAATTATATAAAGTGGAAAAGGGTGGCTAAAGTGAATGTAGGTCCCTTGGAGAATGAGAAAGGGGAATTGATATTGGGTAATGAGGGAATGGCCGAGGCTTTGAGTGACTATTTTGCATCAGTCTTCATGGTGGAGGACACGTCTAACATGCCAAACATGTGTAGGGAGGTGAGGACCTCAATACAATAACTAACACTAAAGAGGTAGTGCTGGGCCTGAAGGTAGACAAATCCCCTGGTCCTGATGGAATGCAAGAAATGGCAGAAATAGTAAAGACTTTGGTAATAATTTATCAAAATTCTCTGGACTCTGGGCAGGTCTCATCTGATTGGAAGATGGCAAATGACATACCACTGTTAAAAAAAAAGGATGTATGCAAAAGGCAGGTAACTATAGGCCAGTTAGTTTAAAATCTGCAGTTGGGAAAATGCTTGAAGCTATCATTAAAGAAGAAATAGGGAGGCATCTGGAAAGAAATGGATCCATCAGGCAGATGCAGCATGGATTCAGCAAAGGCAGGTCCTGTTTGACAAACTTCCTGAAGTTCTTTGAGGATATAATGAGTGTAGTGGATAGAGGGGAACAGATAGACGTTATTTACTTGGATTTCCATAAGGTGTTTGATAAGGTGCCACATAAAAGACTTATCCATAAGATAAGGATGTATAGATTTGGGGGTGATGTATAAGCGTGGATAGAGGATAGGTTAACTAATAGAAAGCAGAGAGTTGGGATTCATGGGTGTTACTCTGGTTGGCAATCAGTGGTGAGCAGTGTGCTGCAGGGGTCGATGCTGGGCCTGCAACTGTTCATGATATACTTCAACCATCTGGAAGGGGGGACCGAGTGTAGTGTGTCTAAGTTTGTTGATGATACTGAGGTGGAAAGGCAAATTGTGCAGAGGATACGGAGAGTGCGCAGAGAGATATAGATAGGTTAAGCGAGTGGGCAAGGGTCTGTCAGATGGAGTACAGTATTGGTAAATGTGAGGTCATCCACGTTGGAAGGAAAAATGAAAGAGCAGATTATTATTTAAATGTTAAAATTGCAGCATGCTGTTGTGCAGAGGGATTTGGGAGTGAATTCCACAGATTCACCACTCTCTGGCTAAAGAATTTCATACTCATTTTTGTTTTTGAAGGGATGCCCTTATATCTTGAGAGTCTAGGCCCCCTGGTCCTAGACTCTCCCCATCTCCCACTACTGGAAACATCCTCTCCACATCCACTCTATCTAGTCCTTTCAATAATCAGTAGATTACAATGAGAACCCCTTCATTATACTAAACTCCAATTAATACAGACACGGAGTATTCAAACACTCCTCATTCATTAACCCTTTCATTCCTGAAATTGTTTCATAAACTTCTTTTAGATCCTCTCCAATGCCAGCACATCCATTCTTAGATTTGGAGGCTAAAACTGCTCAGAATACTCCAAATGCAATCTAACCAATGTCTTACAAAGCCTCAACATTACATCAGCCTTACATAGCATGAACCTTTTTCCATGGTTGGGTATGTCTATAGCAAGAGGGCACAAGTAGAAGAGGTTATCTGAGCTAAGAGCTTCATGTCCATCCATAGTCAGCATGGTTTCCTCATGGAAAAATCTTGCCTGACAAATCTACTGGAATTCTTTGAAGAAATATCAAGCTAGATAAACAAAGGAGAATTAGCTGATGTTGTGTATTTGATTTTTCAGAAAGCCTTTGACAAGGTGCCACACATAAGGCTACTTAACAAGCTACAAGCCCGTTGGAAGAGGACAGCGAGGCTTTGAGAAGTGCGGTGGCAGCCATTTTCAAATTGCTTTTCAGATCGGAGTTCTGAGAGGCAGGACTGCGCAGGCGCATGAAGGAGGCCCGGGAAGGAGGGAAGATATAAAAAGAACGCCGCCTTAAGCAGCGGGCAGCTTCGTTTGCGGGCAGCGGAGTGCGCCGGGAGCAGAGTGCAGGGCTTGGGCTCAGGGGGCTTAGGCGGAAGAGGGCACAGTAGGCTTATCTTTTAGTTCTTGTATTTTCAGTTATTCGGGAAGTATGAGTGTGAGGGCAGCTTGTTGTTCTCGGTGTCGGATGTAGGAGGTCCTGGAGTCTCCAAGTCTCCCGGACGTCCACATCTGCACCAGGTGCACCGAACTGCAGCTCCTGAGGGACCGAGTTAGGGAACTGGAGCTGCAGCTCGATGACCTTCGCCTGGTCAGGGAGAGTGAGGAGGTGATAGAGAGGAGTTACAGGCAGGTGGTCACTCCAGGGCCACGGAGGCAGATAGGTGGGTCACAGTCAGGAAGGGGAAGAGGCAGGTACTAGAGAGTACCCCAGTGCCTGTACCCCTTGACAATAAGTACTCATGTTTGAGTACTGTTGGGGGGGACAGCCTTCCTGGTGGAAGTGACAGTGGCCGGGCCTCCGGCACAGAGGACGGCCCTGTAGCTCAGAAGGGTAGGGATAGAAGAAAGAGGACCATAGTAATAGGGGACTCGATAGTCAGGGGTTCAGACAGGCGGTTCTGTGGAGGTGATCGGGAGTCCCGGATGGTAATTTGCCTCCCTGGTGCCAGGGTTCGGGACGTTTCTGATCGCGTCCAAGATATCCTGAAGTGGGAGAGTGAGGAGCCAGAGGTCGTGGTACATGTAGGTACCAATGACATAGGTAGGAAAGGGGAAGAGGTCCTGAAACGAGAGTATAGGGAGTTAGGAAGAAGGACTGCAAAGGTAGTAATCTCGGGATTACTGCCTGTGCCACGCGACAGTGAGAATAGGAATGGAATTAGGTGGAGGATGAATGCGTGGCTGAGGGATTGGAGCAGGGGGCAGGGATTCAAGTTTCTGGATCATTGGGACCTCTTCTGGGGCAGGCATGACCTGTTCAAGAAGGATGGGTTACACTTGAATCCTGGAGGGACCAATATCCTAACGGGGAGGTTTGCTAGGGCTACAGGGCAGACTTTAAACTAGTAAGATGGGGGGGCGGGAATCAATTTGAGGAAACTATGGGAGAGGAGGTTAGTTCACCAGTAGAGCAAGTAAATAGACAGTGTGTGAGGGAGGAAAGGCAGGTGATGGAGAAGGGATGCGCTCAGCCCGAAGATGTAGGGGAGAAGAAAGAAAAGGATAATAAATTTGAATGCATTGTTAGGGATGGAAAGAGAGGAGGAGATGGAGAGTATCTTAAATGTATCTATTTTAATGCTAGGAGCATTGTAAGAAAGGTGGATGAGCTTAAAGCGTGGATTGCTACCTGGAATTATGATGTTGTAGCTATTAGTGAAACATGGTTGCAGGAAGGGTGTGATTGGCAACTAAATATTCCTGGATTTAGTTGCTTCAGGTGTGATAGAGTAGGAGGGGCCAGAGGAGGAGGTGTTGCATTGCTTGTCCAAGAAAATCTTATGGCGGTGCTTTGGAAGGATAGATTAGAGAGCTCCTCTAGGGAGACTATTTGGGTGGAATTGAGGAATGGGAAAGGTGTAGTAACACTGATAGGAGTGTTTTATAGGCCACCTAATGGGGAGCGTGAGTTGGAAGAGCAAATGTGTAAGGAGATAGCAGATATTTGTAGTAAACACAAGGTGGTGATTGTGGGAGATTTTAATTTTCCACACGTAGATTGGGAAGCTCATTCTGTAAAAGGGCTGGATGGTTTAGAGTTTGTGAAATGTGTGCAGGATAGTTTTTTGCAACAATACATAGAAGTACCGACTAGAGATGGGGCAGTGTTGGATCTCCTGTTAGAGAATGTGATAGGTCAGCTGACAGATGTATGTGTTGGGGAGCACTTCGGGTCCAGTGATCACAATAGCATTAGCTTCAATATAATTATGGAGAAGGACAGGACTGGACCTAGAGTTGAGATTTTTGATTGGAGAAAGGCTAACTTTGAGGAGATGCGAAGGGATTTAGAGAGAGTGGATTGGGTCAAGTTGTTTTATGGGAAGGATGTAATAGAGTAATGGAGGTCATTTAAGGGTGAAATTATGAGGGTACAGAATCTTTATGTTCCTGTTAGGTTGAAAGGAAAGGTTAAAGGTTTGAAAGCACCATGGTTTTCAAGGGATATTAGAAACTTGGTTCAGAAAAAGAGGGATGTATACAATAGATATAGGCAGCATGGAGTAAAGGAATTGCTCGAGGAATATAAAGAATGTAAAAGGAATCTTAAGAAAGAGATTAGAAAATCTAAAATAAGATACGAGGTTGGTTTGGCAAATAAGGTGAAAGTAAATCCAAAAGGTTCCTACAGTTATATTAAAAGCAAGAGGATAGTGAGGGATAAAATTGGCCCCTTAGAGAATCAGGGTGGTTAGCTATGTGTGGAGCCGAGGGAGATGGGAGAGATTTTGAACGATTTCTTCTCTTCGGTATTCATTAAGGAGAAGGATATTGAATTGTATAAGTTGTGGGAAACAAGTAAGGAAGTTATGGAACCTATGACAATTAAAGAGGTGGAAGTACTGGTGCTTTTAAGAAATTTAAAAGTGGATAAATCTCCGGGTCCTGACAGGATATTCCCCAGGACCTTGAGGGAAGCTTGTGTAGAGATAGCAGGAGCTCTGACGGAGATCTTTCAGGTGTCATTAGAAACGGGGATTGTGCCGGAGGATTGGCGTATTGCTCATGTGGTTCCATTGTTTAAAAAGGGTTCTAGAAGTAAGCCTAGCAATTATAGACCTGTCAGTTTGACATCAGTGGTGGGTAAATTAATGGAAAGTATTCTTAGAGATAGTATTTATAATTATCTGGATAGACAGGATCTGATTAGGAGTAGCCAGCATGGATTTGTGCGTGGAAGGTCATGTTTGACAAACCTTATTGAATTTTTTGAAGAAGTTACGAGGAATGTTGACAAGGGTAAGGCAGTGGATGTAGTCTATATGGACTTAAGCAAGGCCCTTGACAAAGTTCCACATGGAAGGTTAGTTAAGAAGGTTCAGTCGTTAGGTATTAATGCTGGAGTAATAAAATGGATTCAACAGTGGCTAGATGGGAGATGCCAGAGAGTAGTGGTGGATAATTGTTTATCGGGATGGAGGCCGGTGACTAGCGGGGTGCCTCAGGGATCTGTTTTGGGCCCAATGTTGTTTGCAATATACATAAATGATCTGGATGATGGGGTGGTAAATTGGATTAGTAAGTATGCCGATGATACTAAGGTAGGAGGTGTTGTGGATAATGAGGTGGGTTTTCAAAGCTTGCAGGGAGATTTATGCCGGTTAGAAGAATGGGCTGAACGTTGGCAGATGGAGTTTAATGCTGAGAAGTGTGAGGTTCTACATTTTGGCGGGAATAATCCAAATAGAACATACAGGGTAAATGGTAGGGCATTGAGGAATGCAGTGGAACAGAGAGATCTAGGAATAACAGTGCATAGTTCCCTGAAGGTGGAGTCTCATGTAGATAGGGTGGTGAAGAAGGCTTTTGGAACGCTGGCCTTTATAAATCAGAGCATTGAGTACAGAAGTTGGGATGTAATGTTAAAATTGTACAAGGCATTGGTAAGGCCAAATTTGGAATATTGTGTACAGTTCTGGTCACTGAATTATAGGAAAGATATCAATAAATTAGAGAGAGTGCAGAGACGATTTACTAGGCTGTTACCTGGGTTTCAGTACTTAAGTTACAGAGAAAGGTTGAACAAGTTAGGTCTCTATTCATTGGAGCGTAGAAGGTTGAGGGGGGATTTGATCGAGGTATTTAAAATTTTGAGAGGGATACATAGAGTTGACGTGAATAGGCTGTTTCCATTGAGAGTAGGGGAGATACAAACGAGAGGACATGATTTAAGAGTTAGGGGGCAGAAGTTTAAGGGAAACACGAGGGGGTATTTCTTTACTCAGAGAGTGATAGCTGTGTGGAATGAACTTCCTGTAGAAGTAGTAGAGGCCAGTTCAGTTGTGTCATTTAAGGTAAAATTGGATAGGTATATGGACAGGAAAGGAGTGGAGGGTTATGGGCTGAGTGCGGGTAGGTGGGACTAGGTGAGAATAAGGGTTCGGCACAGACTAGGAGGGCCAAGATGGCCTGTTTCTGTGCTGTGATTGTTATATGGTTATATGGTATAACAGGAAAGATTCTATCATGCATAAAGCAGTGGCTGATTGGAGGGAAGCAAAGAGTGGAATGGAGGGAGCCTTTTCTGGCTGGTTGCCAGTGACTTGTGGTGTTCTAAAGGGGTCTCTGTTGGACTAATCCTTTTTACGTTATATGTCAATGATTTGGATGCTGTAATTGATGGCTTTGTTGCAAAGTTTGCAGACAGTACAAAGGTAGGTGGAGGGGCAGGCTGTTTTGAGGAAGTAGAGAGGCTACAGAAGGATGTAGATCTGGAGAATGAGCAAAGAAGTGACAGATGGAATACAGTGTCGGGAAGTGTATGGTCATGCACATAGATAGAAAGGGTTGACTATTTTCTAAATGAAGAGAAAATATAAATACTGAGGCACAAAGGGACTTGAGAGTCCTTGTGCAGGATTTTCTGAAGAGGTATTGATCATGTGGATAGTCAGAGGCTTTTTCCCAGGACTGAAATGGCTAACATGAGAGGGCACAGTTTTGAAGTACAGAAGAGATATCAGGGGTAAGTTTGTTTTTACACAGAGAGTGGTGAGTGCATGGAATGGGCTGCTGGCGATGGTGGTGGAGGCGGCTACGATAGGGTCTTAAGAGACTCCTGGATAGGTGCATGGAGCTTAGAAAAATAGAGGGCAATGGGTAACCCTAGATAATTTCTAAAGTAAGTACATGTTTGGCACAGCATTGTGGGCTGAAGGGCCTGTATTTTGCTGTAGTTGTTCTAAGTTTCTATTAATTTGCAAGTTGAGTCTGTGGTGCAGAAGGAAAATATGATGTTAGCATTCATTTCATGAGGACTGGAATATAAAAGGAAAGGTGTAATGTTGAGACTTTATAAGACAGTGAGGCCTCACTTGGAGTATTGTCAGCAGTTTTGGGCCCCTTAGAAAGGATGTACTGAAACTGGAGAGGGTTGAAAGGAAGTTCACAAAAATGAATCCAGGTTTAAACAGCTTGTCGTATGAAGAGTTTTTGATGGCTCTGGGCCTGTATTCACCAGAAATCAAAAGAATGAGGGGTGATCTCATTGAAACCTATCAAATGCTGAAAGGTCTTGATAGAGTGGATGTGGAGATGATATTTTCTATGGTGGGGGAGTCTATGACCAGAGGACACAGTCTCAGAGTAGAGGGGTGTCCTTTTAGAATGAAGAGGAGGAATTTCTTTAGCCAGAGAGTGGCAAATCTGTGGAATTCTTTGCCACAGGCAGCTATGGAGGCAAAGTCTTTATGTATATTAAGGCAGAGCTTGATAGATTCTAGATTGGTCAGGGCATGAAGGGATGTGGGCAGAGATTGGGGCTGAGAGGAAAAATAAATCAGCCATGATGAAATGGTGGAGCAGACTCAATGGGCCAAATAGCCTAATTCTGCTCCCATGTCTTATGGTCTTGTATACGTAGTCAATGGCATTTCAAAAAGTCGTCATAAAGTGAAACAATTACATTTTACTGAAGCTGCTATTGCCTCGCAACTTGTTACAGTTTCTCGTTTTCACCTCCTGAAATCCCCTGGTATGTTGTAAGCTGATAAAAGCCACACCACAAAATACAGAAGTGACAGAAAACAGTGGCTTCTGCTTTTATCACAGAGTGCAGCTGTGTCCGCACTTGGGACATCTGCAAGGCAGGAAGTGCTTTGCTACTCTTATTGAGGTTTAAAACCTCAGTGCTCATTAATAAATAAAGACTTTTTTGTCTTGCCTCGTTTTTGTTGAGGACTGCGATGTTCTCCAGCACAGTATGGAAATGAGCTTGGATTTTGTGTTTAGGTCTCTCTAGTGCATTTGAAGAAAACTTTCAGATTCAGGAATTTTAGCGATATTCGCTGAACTATGTGATAGAATGTATTAGAACAAAAAATGCAGTTCAAGGTCTAAAAGGGATTGGCCTGGCACAGTGCCGAGTGGAGGAGAAAGAAATCTGGACATAGAGCATGAAGATTACAGCAATGAATGATATTCACTGTCCTCAAAGTTTAATCAGACCAATATCCAAGAGTTGTAAATTTCCTCTATTGTTTGTTCCACTGGTGAGATACTTTGTGCCCAATTCAGAACATTCCTTGAATCTCATATATGCTCATGTAGATTAACAACCCAAAATGTGGCACAATATATCCACAAGACATTGAATTTTAGAGTCTGGTACTCACCCTGGAATCTTTGAAATTTTCCTGATAACAAATGACCTGCATAATTGAATAGAAGGAATTATGAGATAATGCAGGACGATGCAATTACATCAAATTTGGCTTTAAAGTTCTTAGATTGTAGAAGGATGATAAAGAAACATAATGACTTCTACCATTTTGAAAAAAGATGAATAAGAGGATACCCTCCCTTGCCACTCTCCCAGCTCACCTGGCTTCACCTATTAACTTCTAGCTTGTCATCCTTTCCCTCCCCTCTCCTTCTTCTTCCCCTTCATTTCCAGTCCTAATGGAAGGTCTCAGCCTGAAATGTCAACTCTTTGTTCTTTTCCATAGATGCTACCTGAACTGATGAGCTCCTCCAGCATTTTGTGTGTGTCACTTTGAATAAGAAAAATCCATTATCTGTGTGGCAAAATGAGATACAGCTGATCTGTGTTGCTAAGATCTGACCTTGATGCAAGATAGAAAGGGAGCAATAATCGTAGTAGCACCCAGAAAACACAATTAGTCTGTGGTGACTAAAGCAGGTGAACAGCATGGAGGGATCACTCATCTCATGAACTCAGTCTTGCATCTAGTGATTTGTTTGAGAGAGGTAGGAAGCATTTAGATAGGCACACGAAAGGGCAGGACCTAGGGATATGGACTGGGACTAGCTGGGTGGGCGCTGTGGTTGTTGGCATGGATCCCAAAGGGCCTGTATCCCATGCTATATTGCTCTGACTTTAAGTAGCAAGGCAGGAGTCAAAAGCCCTCCAAGTGGTACACAATCTCACTGTTCACACACACTATTCATTTGCTTTTACTGATTGTCTTATTATGATATTTCACGAATTATAATGACCTTGTTGCTGGTCTCCATGTTGCAGTATAACCTTGTGTTAATTATCTTAAATTAACTAAAGTCACCAGAGATACACATCTCCAGATGTGCACTGTTCATTGAACAGCAGGGCACAGAAACACCAGAGGTACACATCTCCAGATGTGCACTGTTCATTGAACAGCAGGGCACAGTAACACCAGAGATACACATTTCCAGATGTGCACTGTTCATTGAACAGCAGGGCACAGGAACACCAGAGATACACATCTCCAGATGTGCACTGTTCATTGAACAGCAGGGCACAGAAACACCAGAGGTACACATCTCCAGATGTGCACTGTTCATTGAACAGCAGGGCACAGAAACACCAGAGGTACACATCTCCAGATGTGCACTGTTCATTGAACAGCAGGGCACAGAAACACCAGAGATAAACATCTCCAGATGTGTACTGTTCATTGAACAGCAGGGCACAGAAACACCAGAGGTACACATCTCCAGATGTGCACTGTTCATTGAACAGCAGGGCACAGGAACACCAGAGATACACATCTCCAGATGTGTACTGTTCATTGAACAGCAGGGCACAGGAACACCAGAGATACACATCTCCAGATGTGCACTGTTCATTGAACAGCAGGGCACAGAAACACCAGAGGTACACATCTCCAGATGTGCACTGTTCATTGAACAGCAGGGCACAGAAACACCAGAGGTACACATCTCCAGATGTGTACTGTTCATTGAACAGCAGGGCACAGAAACACCAGAGGTACACATCTCCAGATGTGTACTGTTCATTGAACAGCAGGGCACAGAAACACCAGAGGTACACATCTCCAGATGTGCACTGTTCATTGAACAGCAGGGCACAGAAACACCAGAGGTACACATCTCCAGATGTGTACTGTTCATTGAACAGCAGGGCACAGAAACACCAGAGGTACACATCTCCAGATGTGTACTGTTCATTGAACAGCAGGGCACAGAAACACCAGAGGTACACATCTCCAGATGTGCACTGTTCATTGAACAGCAGGGCACAGAAACACCAGAGATACACATCTCCAGATGTGCACTGTTCATTGAACAGCACAGATACTGAACCTCCAGCCCACAATATCTGCGCCAATCATGACGCCAGTTTAACTACACAGATTAGCCTCCTACACATGATCTATAGCTTACATTCTTTCAGCTGCAACCTTAGAAGCATCAGGACAAAAGTTCCATCTCATAAATTAACATTCCATGGCTGTTCCTGTGTTTGTCTAAACGCCTCTGAGATGTTGCAAATATATTTGCTTTTGCCATCTCGCTAGCAGTGCAATCCAGGCACCTACCACTACCCATGTAAAATACCTACCTTGTAAATCTCCTTAAAGCTTTCTCCCTCATCTCAAAGCTATGCTCTGTGGTATTTATGCTCTGGGGAAAGGACCATGACTATCAACACATTCTACAGTGCCTATAAAAAGTAGTCACTCCCCCCACCGCCATGGACAGTTTCATGTTTTACTGTTTCACAATATTGAATCACAATGGATTTTTTGACACAATCAACAGAAAAAAGACTTTCATATCAAAGTGAAAACAGATCTCTACAAAGTGATCTAAATTAATTACAAATATAGAACACAATAATTGATTGCATAATCATTCATCGCCTTGAGGTCAGTATTTAGTAGATGCACCTTTGGCACCAATTACAGCCTTGAGTCTGTGTGGATAGGTCTCTATCAGCTTTGCTCATTTGGACCCTGCAATTTTTCTCCTTTCTTCTTTACAAAACTGCTCAAGCTCTGTCAGGGGATCATAAGTGAACAGCCCTTTTCAAGTCCAGCCACAAATTCTCAATTGATTGAGGTCTGGACTCTGACTTGGCCACACAAGGACATTACCTTTGTTTTCTTTAGGCAATTCCAGTGTAGCTTTGGCTTTGTGCTTGGGGTCATTCTCTCAAAATTTTCTCCCAAGTCATGGTTCTCTTGCAGACTGCATCAGGTTTTTCTTCAGGATTTCCCTGTATCTTGATGCATTCATTTTACCCTCTACCTTCACAAGCCTCCAGGGCTTGTTGCAGTGAAGCATCCGCACAGCATGGTGCAGCCACCACCGTGCTTCATGATAGGAATGGTGTGTTTTTGATGATGTACGGTGCTTGACTTCTGCCAGACACAGTATTTAGTCTGATGGCCAAAAACTCAATTTTGGTTTCATCAGACCATAGAACTTTCTTCCAGCTGACTTCAGAATCTCCCACTTGGCTTCTAGCAAACTCTAGCTGAGATTTCATGTGATTTTTTTTTCCCGACAGAGGCTTTTCCTTTGCCACTCTCCCATAAAGTTGCAACTGGTGAATCACCCAGGCAACAGTTGTATGCACTGTCTCTCTCATCTCAGCCACTGAAGCTTGTAACTCCTCCAGAGTTATCGGTCTCTGGGTTGCCTTCCTCACTAGTCCCCTTCTTGCACGGTCACTCAGTTTTTGAGGACGGTCAGCTCTAGGCAGGTTTACAGCTGTGCCATATTCTTTCCATTTCTTGATGATTGACTAAACTGCATTCCAAGGGATATACAGTGATTTGGAAATTTTCTTGTATCCATCTCCTGACTTGTGCTTTTCAATAATGTTTTCATGGAGTTGCTTGGAGTGTTCTTTTGTCTTTATGGATTTTTTTTGCTGCTGGTCTGTATATTGCAATATCACCTTGTGTTTTTGCCAGGATACTGACTCACCAGCAGTTCGACCTTTCAGATACAGGTGTATTTTTACTACAATCAATTGAAACACTTTGACTGCACACAGGTCTCCAAAAACAGATCTCCATTTAACTAATTATGTGCCTTCAAAAATCAGTTGGCTGCAGCAGTGATGATTTGGTGTGTCATTTTAAAGGGAAGTGAAAATTTATGCATTCAATTATTGTGCGCTTTATATTTCTAATTAGTTTAGATCACTTTATAGAGATGTGTATTCACTTTGACATGAAAGTGTATTTTTCTGTTGATCAGTGTCGAAAAAGGCAAATTAAATCACTGTTAATCAATGTTGTAAAATAATAAAACAGGAAAATATCTGTGGGGGGGATGCTAATACTTTTTAATCGGTGCTGTATCTACCTATCTCAAAGCTACATCCTGTAGTATTTGACATTCCCACCCCTGGGGAAAGGACTTTGACTTTCTATCCTATCTCAGCCTCTCATAATTTTATAAACTTCAGTAAGGTCGCCTCTTAGCCTCTGTTTCTCTAGAGAAAACCCAAGTTTGTCATTCTTTCCTTATAGCTAATACTCTTTAATCCAGACAGCATCTTGGTGAACCTATTCTGTACCCTCTCCAAAGACCTCACATCCTTCCAGCAAGAGAAGAAGCAGAACTGCACACAATACTCAAAGTGTAGCCTAATCAAAGCTTTATACAGGTGCAATATAACTCCACAACTTTTATACTCAACACTCAACTAATGAAGGCAAACATGTTGTGCACCTACTCTACCTCCCTATCTGCCTATGTTGCTACTTTCAGGGAGCAATGGTCCTGCACTCCATGATACCTATGTACAGCAAAGGTCCCTCTGTATGTCAGATCAACAGACCATTATCTTTATAGCAATTTCTAATGCCCAAACTATATCTGTAATGCAATCAAAACTACCGACAGAAAGTGGTTCTCACTGTGATCTTTACTCATCAGCAGTTTCCATTAATATTTTCCATTGGTTTACCTACAACCTTCAAAGCATCAGGACAATAGTTCTAGATTCATAAAGTTCCCACAGTCCAATGCTTTCAAGCACAGAGTCATTTCCCCACCTCTGCACCCTCCACTTCATTGATAACTTAAGGGATGATCTGTTCTGCTCTATGTGATATTCATTTTGGAGACTTCACAAAATCTCCCTGCCTCTATCCTTTCTTCCTCATGGTTTGGTATGCCCTCTGATCCTACATACAATACTCAAGTATATGCATATGTGGAAAGTGCAGTAAGACAATGACAATGTAGTCAAGTGCGACCTTGGAAGTGAGAATGCCAGAGATACCCCTACTTAACACAGATGAGATAGACTGTGGGGGTATGTATTCAAACCAATTGAGTGAGGCCTCTGTAGTGAGACTTTTTTCATAAAGGTCTTCCTAAAACAATGCCCTTTTACACAATGGGGATGCTGGAGACAGACAAAGCCAGAGTATGGGAGGGATGCGAAACATACCCCACAACCAAGGCTCTGTTGTCTCGACTAACTGCAAACTATCATCAGCTGGCTGCTTGAAGTTTCGCTTGACTTTAAAATCTCTATTGAGAATGGCGAGTTCTTACAGAAACATACACAATGAACAATATCCATAACTGAGAAGCCAATTCTGCATAAATATTGCAGTTGTCTGTTCAGACTTTAGAACTGTGTGGGTGGCAGGGGGCCATGCTGTTCTCCCAGTGCACAGGATCAAAATGCACAATATCCAATAAGTATAGTATAGTTGGGTCTATTCCCTTTGGCAGTGTGTAAGTGACTGAATTCCAGTGACTGACGTTTGAGCTGAGGGTATAAGTTCCTAAGCTCATTGTCACAGGATTGGTGTCAGGGACCCCGAAAAAGCACAACCTTTTCATCGCATCTATCTGACTGCCTGTTCTGATCTCTCAGCATCTGAACCAAAGTGTCTCTTTTTGGGGCATCAATTGTTATTTTTGCTTTGATATGTATTAAATTGAGCAAACACATACCTGGGTATGCACCTAACTATTGGAGGCTCAGCCCCGAGACCACGTGTAATTTGGGAGGATTTACTGCGGAACTTTATTTACTGTTGAGTGTTCTTGGATGAGAAACGTACTTTCAAACAACTTATTTCACAGCGCCTTAAAAAGGTGCTTTTGTGCAATTCATAATGAATTAATATGAAGTTCCTGTATTCTCTGTGTGTTAACAGTTTCACTTGGACAGTGGTGTATTTGGTTAGCCTTCATGAGTCGTTGTCTATGTTATTCAGAAACTGAACTGTTGCTTCATGGCTGACTTGTGCAGTACAGCATTTACCCATCAGATATCAGAAAGAAGGAATTCACCAGTCTAATTATTTGTGGGATGGAGGCAAAAGATGAGGAGCTGGAGGGAACAGGATATGTTCCCTTTAGTGTTAGTAGGCTGGAAGAATATGGGCAGGGAAGTGGCCGATGGAGTTTAATCCAGACAAATGTGAAATGTTGCACTTTGGGAGGTTAGGGGATCCAGGGATATTCAATATTCAGGAGGGATAGACAGGAAAGAAAAGGAGGTGGGGTAGCATTGCTGGT
Source organism: Hypanus sabinus (assembly GCF_030144855.1). Taxonomy (NCBI): domain Eukaryota; kingdom Metazoa; phylum Chordata; class Chondrichthyes; order Myliobatiformes; family Dasyatidae; genus Hypanus; species Hypanus sabinus. Next base: position 84,524,212 of record NC_082722.1, read on the forward strand.
TAGTGAGGAGATTAACGCAATAGAAAGGAAGGGCATTAGCCTGGAGGATGTGGAATCAATATGGGTAGAGCTGCATAACACTAAGGGGCAGAAAACGCTGGTGGGAGTTGTGTACAGGCCACCTAACAGTAGTAGTGAGGTTGGGGATGGCATTAAACAGGAAATTAGAAATGTGTGCAATAAAGGAACAGCAGTTATAATGGGTGACTTCAATCTACATATAGATTGGGTGAACCAAATTGGTAAGGGTGCTGAGGAAGAGGATTTCTTGGAATATGTGTGGGATGGTTTTCTGAACCAACATGTCGAGGAACCAACTAGACATAGTTAATTCAGAAACAAAGGTTCTGAACTTAAAGAAGGGTAACTGAAGGAATGAGATGTGAATTAGCTAAGATAGACTGGCAAATGATACTTAAAGGGTTGACGGTGGATATGCAATGGCAAGCATTTAAAGATCACATGGATGAACTACAACAATTGTTCATCCCAGTTTGGCAAAAGAATAAACCAGGGAAGGTAGTGCACCCATGGCTGACAAGGGAAATTAGGGATAGTATCAAGTCCAAAGAAGAAACATATAAATTAGCAAAAAAAAAGCGGCACACCTGAGGACTGGGAGAAATTCAGAGACCAGCAGAGGAGGACAAAGGGCTTAATTAGGAAAGGGAAAAAAGATTATGAGAGAAAGCTGGCAGGGAACATAAAAACTGACTGTAAAAGTTTTTATAGATACGTGAAAAGAATAAGATTGGTCAAGACAAATGTAGGTCCTTTCAGAAACGGGTGAATTGATCATAGGGAACAAAGACATGGCAGACCAATTGAATAACTACTTTGGTTCTGTCTTCACTAAGGAGGACATAAATAATCTTGCGGAAATAGTAAGGGACCGAGGGTCTAGTGAGATGGAGGAACTGAGGGAAATACATGTTAGTAGGGAAGTGGTGTTAGGTAAATTGAAGGGATTAAAGGTAGATAAGTCCTCAGGGCCAGATGGTCTGCATCCCAGAGTGCTTAAGGAAGTAGCCCAAGAAATAGTGGATGCATTAGTGATAATTTTCCAAAACTCCTTAGATTCTGGATTAGTTCCTGAGGATTGGAGGGTGGCTATTGTAACCCCACTTTTTAAAAAAGGAGGGAGAGAAACCGGGGAATTATAGACCGGTTAGTCTGACATCAGTGGTGGGGAAAATGTTAGAATCGGTTATCAAAAATGTGATAACAGCACATTTGGAAAGAGGTGAAATCATCGGACAAAGTCAGCATGGATTTGTGAAAGGAAAATCATGTCTGACGAATCTTATAGAAATTTTTGAACATGTAACTAGTAGAGTGAATAGGGGAGAGCCAGTGGATGTGGTATATTTAGATTTTCAAAAGGCTTTTGACAAGGTCCCACAGAGGAGATTAGTGTGCAAACTTAAAGCACACAGTATTGGGGATATGGTATTGATGTGGATAGAGAATTGGTTGGCAGATAGGAAGCAAAGAGAGGGAGTAAATGGGACCTTTTCAGAATGGCAGGCAGTGACTAGTGGGGTACCGCAAGGCTCAGTGCTGGGACCCCAGTTGTTTACAATACACATTAATGATTTAGACGAGGGAATTAAATGCAGCACCTCCAAGTTTGCGGATGACACGAAGCTGGGCAGCGATGTTAACTTTGAGGGGGATGCTAAGAGGATGCAGGATGACTTGGATAGGTTAGGTGAGTGGGCAAATTCATGGCAGATGCAATTTAATGTGGATAAATGCGAGGTTATCCACTTTGGTTGCAAGAACAGGAAAACAGAATATTATCTGAACAGTGGCCGATTAGGAAAAGGGGAGATGCAACGAGACACTGGTGTCATTGTACACCAGTCATTGAAGGTGGGCATGCAGGTACAGCAGGCGGTGAAAAAGGCAAATGGTATGTTGGCATTCATAGCAAAAGGATTTGAGTACAGGAGCAGGGAGGTTCTACTGCAGTTGTACAAGGCCTTGGTAAGATCGCACCTAGAATATTGTGTGCAGTTTTGGTCCCCTAATCTGAGGAAAGACATTCTTGCCATAGAGGGAGTACAGAGAAGGTTCACCAGATTGATTCCTGGGATGGCAGGACTTTCATATGAAGAAAGACTGGATCGACTCGGCTTATACACTGAAATTTAGAAGATTGAGGGGGGATCTTATTGAAACGTATAAAATTCTAAAGGGATTGGACAAGCTAGATGCAGGAAGATTGTTTCCAATGTTGGGGAAGTCCAGAATGAGGGGTCACAATTTAAGGATAAAGGGGAAGCCTTTTAGGACCGAGATGAGGAAAAACTTCTTCACACAGAGAGTGGTGAATCTGTGGAATTCTCTGCCACAGGAAACAGTTGAGGCCAGTTCATTTGGCTATATCTAAGAGGAAGTTAGATATGGCCCTTGTGGCTAAAGGGATCAGGGGGTATGGAGAGAAAGCAGGTACAGGGTTCTGAGCTGGATGATCAGCCATGATCATACTGAATGGTGGTGCAGGCTTGAAGGGCCGAATGGCCTACTCCTGCACCTATTTTCTATGTTTCTATGTTTCCTATGTCAAATGTAAGAGGAAGTTATTCAATAAATTCTAGGACCCTTAGGAGTACGATGTACAAAGGATCTTGAGGTGATAGAATCATAGAGTCATAAAAAGTACAGCACAGAAGCAGGCCCTTTGGACCATCTAGTCAGTGCCAAGCCATTTAAACTGCCTACCCACATCAACCCGCACTGGGGCCAAAGCCCTCCATACCCCCATCACCCAAATTCCTCTCAACAATTGAAATATAGCTTGCATACATTCCAAATTCTCATGACCTTCTGATTGAAGAAGTTTGCTCTCATGTTCCTTTTAAACTTTTCACCTTTCACCCTTAATCCGTGATCTCTAGTTGTAGTCCCATCAAACTTCAGTGGAAAAAGCCTGCTTGTATTTACCCTATCTACACCCCTTATAATCTTGTCTACCTCAATCAATTCTCCCTGCAATCTTCTACATTCCAGGGAATAAAATCCTAACTTATTCAATCTTTCTATATAAATCAGGTCCTCCCAACCTGACAACAAGTAAATTTTCTCTGTACTCTTTCAATCTTATTTGCATCTTTCCTGGAGGTAGGTGGCCAAAACTATACACAATTTTCCAAATTAGACCTCAGCAATGTCTTATGCAACTTCAACATAACATCCCATCACCTGTACTTAGTACTTTGATTTATGAAAGCCAATGTGCCAAAAGCTTTCTTAATGACCCAAACAACCTGTGACTCCACTTTCAATGACTTATGGACCTGTATTCCCAGATCCCTTTGTTCTACCGCACTCCTCAGTGCCCGACCGCTCACTGTGTAAGACCTACTGTGGTTGGTCCTACCAAAGTGTAACACCTTGCACTTTTCTGCATTAAATTCCATCTGCCATTTTTCCAGCTGATCCAGATCCCACTGCAAGCCATGACATTGTTCCTCGCTGTCCACTACACCCTCAACCTTGGTGTCATCTGCAAATTTGCTGATCCAGTTAACCACACTATCATCCAGATTCAATCAGTGGCTTCTCCCACAAAGCCAATGTCTAATCCAATTTACTACCTCATCCTGAATGCTGACCAGCTGAACCTTCTTGACCAACCTCTCATGTGGGACCTGTTAAATACCTTAATAAAGTACATGCAGACAACATCCATTGCCTTATCTTCATCAACTTTCCAGCTAACTTACATGTCTATCTAAATACTCATATATCCAGTCCGTTAGAACACCTTCCAACAACTTTCTCACTACTGAAGTCAGGCTCACTGGCCTATAATTTCCTGGGTTGGTTTTAGTGGCTTTCTTAAACAGTGGAACAACACTGGCTATCCCCCACTCCCCCGACATCCCACCTGTTGCTAAGGGTCCATGAAGTTAATGGCGTTTTGCCTTACTTCTTATCTCCTGAGTAAATACAGAAGCAAAAAGTGCTTTTAAGATCTCCCCCATCTGTTTTGGCTCCATGCAGGGATTAGTATTCTGATCTTCCAGAGTTTGTCTTTTGTATTCCTTTTTCTCTCAACATATCTGTAGAATTCCTTAGGATTCTCCTTCACCTTGTCAGCTAAGGCCACCTCATGCTTCCTTTTAGCCTTCCTGATTTCTTTCTCAACTGTTCTCTTGCATTTTCTGTGCTCCATAGGCATCTCATTTGTTCTTCTCTGCCTGTACATGCTAATGCTTCCACTTACCAAGTACACCTGTGTCAGGAAACAGCTTGTCCCAATCCACACTTGACAGATCCTTTCTGATACCATCAAAATTGCCTTTCTTCATTTTAGAATCTCAACCCAGTTTCCCCCTCCCATGCCTAAGCAGCAGCAAAACAACGATCCTCCCCCACCAGCAAAAAAAACCCTCCACCAGGCACTCAATCATGCAAAGCATTGATAAAGACACAGACTTGCAGTACCCCAAAGACTATTCGTTCATGTGGTAATTCAACATACAACAGGGTGTCTCTCTCTCTCTCTCTCTCTCTCTCCCCCCCTCCCTCCCTCTCCTAATAAGGGAAAAAGAGATGTCTCCATTTCACAGCAAGAGGGGAGACATAACAAAACAACTCGCTGATTCATGGTGTTAAAAGTTTGTTGCCTTGCTTTTTCCGACCTCTTTGATGTATCTGTATGAACAGTGTGCAATTCAAGATTCTCACTGTACCTCAGTAATAAACCACTTTACCCATTTACATGACAGTGTTGTTAAAGGATATTTGCATAGATACATGAATGTGAAGGCTATAGAGGAATATGGATCATGTGCAGGCAGATGTGGCACTTGGGACAGACATCTTATGCTGAAGATCCTGTACTGTACTATCCTGTACTGTATTCTCCTATGTTGTCTGAGTATCAGGGTCTAATTAATCTCTCAGGTCCACAGTACCAGAATGCATTCTTGCATAAATTGTTGTCAAAGTCTGCCTAAACAAATGTTATGCAGATTGGGCATGTTTGGTATCATCTGTGTGTAAGTGTCGAAGTAGCTGACAATAAAATAAATAAAATAACTGGGCCCAGAACACACACAAACACACTTATGACTCAAGCTAAATTAAATCAGTATTAGCAAGTAAGTGGAAATTGAAGGGATTGAAATACTGATAAATCCCAGGGTCCACAAATCTGTTTCCCAGAGTACTAAGGAAATAGTCCAGGAATAGTGGATGCAGTGGTGGCAACTTCTTTGGAACCTGGAACATTTCCAACAGATTGGAGGGGATCCAATGTAACCACACCTTTTTTTAAAAAAAAGAAGTGAAAAATAGGAAACTAATGATAGATTAGCCTCACATCAGTGAAAATGCTACATTTCATTATTAAATGTGCAATGCTGTGCACTTGAAGAGTGACAGGATCAGACCAACAAATCAATTAATTTTTTGGAAGATGTAACTAATGGAATAGATGATGATTTTTTTTTGTTTACTTTTGGGGTACAATGCAGGACAGGTCCTTCCGGCCCTTCGAGCCATGTCGCCCAGCAACCTGCAATTTAACCCTAACCTAATCACGGGAAATTTACAATGACCAGTTCACCTACTAAACAGCATGTCTGGACTGTGGGAGAAAACCCATGTATTCCACAGGGAGGACACACAAAGTCCTTACTGAGGAAGCTGGGATTGAATTCTGAACTCCGTCCTGAGCTGTAATAACATCACACAAACCACTATGTTACCAGAGCAACACCTCACCTGCAAATCTGCGGGGGATGTCTACTGTATTGGTGCTGCCATAGCAGTCTCCTCTACATTGGTGAGACCCGACATAGATTGGGGGGCCACTTTGTCAAGTACCTCAGCTCTATCCACAAAAAGCCAAATTTTTTGATTGCCAACTATTTTAATTCCTATTCCCTTTCCCATTCTGACATCAATCCATGGCCTTGACTCCTGCCATGATGAAACCCCCAACTTAATAGCATGAATATCGATTTCTTCAACTTCTGGTAATCTTTCCCCTTCCTTCTTCAATTTCCCACTCTGGCCTCTTACCACTTCTTCTCACCTGCCTATCACCACCCCCTAGTGCCCCTCCTCCTTTTCTTTTTCCTATGGTCCACTCTCCTCTCCTATCAGATTCCTTTCTTCTCTAGCCCTTTACCTTTCCCAACTACTTGGCTGCATCTATCACCTTCTAGCTTGTTCTCCTTCCATTCTCCCTACCTTCCTATTCTGGCTTTCCAGTTCCAGTGAAGGGTCTTGGCCCAAAACGTCAACTGCTTATTCTCCTCCATAGATGCTGCCTGTCCTGCTGAGTTCCTTTAGCATTTTGTGTGAGTAGGAATAAATGGGTCATTTACAAGGAGCGGTAACCAGTGGAAACAAGACTGCAGACACTGGAAGTCTGGAGCAACATACAAAATACTTGAGGAACTCAGCAGGTCAGGCAGAATCTTTGCAGGGTTTCTGATCACAACCTTGCATCAGGACCAAGAGAGGGAGGCAAGGTGACAAACTGGATGTCCAAGCCGGTGACCAGTGAGACCTGTGCACAGGCCACAACTATTCACCATTAAATGTGATTGATTTGGATGAGGGAAATAAATAAATCTCCAAGATTGCAGGCAGAACAAAGCTGTGAAGGAGGCAGAGCCTTGAAGATGATGCAGAAAGACTCCAGTGTGATTTAGACAGGACAAAGTAAGGGGCAAGAACCTGTTGGATGTAGTGGATGAATGACAGCCTATCAACTCTGGTGGCAATAACAGGAAGGCAGCTTATTGTCTGAAAGATGTTTATTGGGAAATAGGGAGCTACACCACTGAATGTAAGCATGCAAGTGATTACAAAGGCAAAAATCGAACTGCTAGAGGAAGTTTATGGGTCAGTCAGCACAGAGTAATACAGTGTGGAAGCAAGCACTCATCCACGCTGACCAAGATCCCCTTCAAAGCTAGTCCCATGCGAACCTTAACAGGGTAACCAAAACTGTACTTGATACTCCTTCATCCTGTACCACTTCAATGTTATATCCAAATTATTGTAACTCAGTACCCTAACTAGTCAAGGCTGGTGTGCCAAACACCTAGTTCACTACGTTATCTACCTGTATTGCCACTTTCAGAGAGCCATGGACTTGTACTCCTAGATCCCTTATTCTACACCAATGCACAGAGCCCTACCATTCACTGTGAAAGTCCTACCCTGTTTAATTTCTTAAAATACAGCACCTCACAGTTAGACATGAGATTCTGCAGATGCTGGAAATCTTAAGCAATACACACAAAATGCTGGAGGAACTCAGCAGGTGAGACAGTATCAATAAACATGGCAACGTTGAGACCCTTTACCAGGAGCATGACTGGTTGGGAGAAGGCAATGAAGAACGGTAGGGGCAAAGGTTCCATCAACCAGAGAGAGGTAGGGGAGGCAAGAACATATTTCCTCATAAAGGAGAACAGCACAGATGTCCTGGAGTGGAAGACTTCCTCTTGAGAACAGGTGTGACAGAGACAGAGAAAGAGAGAGAAAGGAATGCCACCTTTACAAGAGACAGAGTGCAATGAGGTGTAGTCTAGGTAGCCGTGTGAATGTCGGTGGGTTTGTAAAAGATGTCAGTAGATAGTCTGTTTCCAGAGATTAAAAAAGGAGGAGAGGTGTTTGAAGTGTGAAGGGTAGACATTAGTACCAAAGTTGACAGCTTCCCCAGACACAGGAGGCAGTACAAACACAATTGTCAACATAGCGGAGAAACAGCTGGGTAGTGGTACGAGAAGAAGTTTGGAACAAAGACTGCTCCACATAACCAATGAAAAGGCAGGCATAATTAGAAACCATGTGAGTAGCTATGGCTATATCTTTAAAGCAAGAGGAATCAAAAGAAAAGTTGTTAAGGGTAACCGTTACTGCATGGAATGAGCACATTGGTTAGAATGTTCCCATTTCTCAAAGCTCTCTTGTTCTGGGAACACATACATTGTAGTCAAATGTGACTAAGACCCCAACTGACGTTTTAAATAGATCACAGGATAGGAATCAGGATAAATCCAAATTGACGTCTGTTCTTGTTATCCTCCCCCACCCTCTGCTACTCACTGCTGTTTGAACAATTAACAGCTAATACCCATGGAACTTATAATCAACATCTCCTTTACTCAGTGATGTCCATTACTCTATCACACAGGAAGCAACAGAATATACAAACTCTCGACTCACCAAGTGCTTTGCTGCAGAGTTCTTTGATTGGGTTATTCCTGGCTCCTTCATACACCAACATACGATTCACATGGCTTACCGAGCTGTGCTGTACCACCAGAAATCTTTACAGCTGAAAAAAAGAATCTACTACTTGAAGCAAATTTCATTCCTTACAGTGAACTAGCTGAGAAGCTCATTTTAACAGGCTAACCCTTGGCAACTTGAGTCCAAAGGTGGCGGAGTTCTGACTATGTCTATAACTGAGGGGGATGGTGAGTGTGCTGTGGGTGGAGGAGCACTTTCTGCCACAGGGGAAATGGCAGGCCTGCACTGAATGATAAAACTCTGAGACACAGTAGCAGTTTCCCAGTCAGGAACCAGCTGTGACCAAACCCATCATCTCTTCCCCTCCTGCAATTCCGGCATCAGTTTCCCACAACTTCCCTCTCAATGGAAACTCAGTCTGGGGTTCCAGCAGTCCAGCGTCCTAAAATGTAGCGAGTCTATTAAATAAGGTAGAAACAGAGATTCAAAACCATTAAACATTGGTTTGATTTGTGTCAAATCTCTTGTGAGGAGAAATAAGAAAAGTAGATTTCAATCACAGGACAGGAAAGAGCAGGCAATACTCCTTTTAGTGCTTACAAAAGGACATAGACTATCTCCTTGCAGAAGATCAATCTGTTGCCCAATTTGGTTCCAAGGTGACCCACGGTGCTAATTTCAGGGCCTGCTTGCTGCTTAGTAATACAGGATCTTCTATTGCCCATATCCTATCACCTTCCTCATGAAACTGTTACCCTCACCCCTAATTCCACCAACTCCTCACTCATAATTGCCCAACATTTCTTTTACAATTCTTACCTTTACTTACAACTCCTACAATGGCCTAACTGCCCTCTATCTTTGGAACTAAAACTCCCCAGGATCTGTGCTCCTCTAAGTCTCGTATTTTGCACATAACCAGTCTTCTTCACCCACAACACCCATACCATTGGCCAGCCTATAGCTGTCAAGGCATAAATACTGGAATTGTTTCCCTAAATGTCTTCATTCTCTCCTCCTTTAAAGATGTTGATTGAACTATCCTTGACCAAGTTTTGTCCAGTAATCCTAATATCTCATCCCTGATCTTCAGCAACGCATTCATCTGCCACATCATCCCATTCTTACTCACTGCAGCCTGGCACAGGCAGCAGTCAAGAGATTACTACCCTTGAGGTCCTGCTTTTCAGCTTCTTTCCTAACTTCTTATTTTCACTCTTCAGGTCCTCATCCTTTTCCTTGAATAGGCTGTTGGTACCAATGCATAGCACGACTTCTCCCATTGTGCTCACCTTCCCCATCAAATCCCTCAATCTCACTAAAATGGAATATTCATCGGGAAAATGGAGTGGAGGCCAACAATTACATCATCCGTGGTGTCACTGAAATGCCTGGCAGGCTTCTGCAGCCATGCCATAAGACCATAAGACATGGGTGCAGAATTAGGCCATTCAGCCCACCGCGCCTGCTCCACCATTTTATTATGGTTGATCCCAGATCCCATTCAAACCCATATACCTGCCCTCTCACCATACATCTTATTGCCCCAACCAATCAGGAATCTATCAACTTTCACTTTGAATATGCCCACAGATTTGGACTCCACTGCAGTCTGTGGCAGAGCATTCCACAGATTCACGTACAAACAAGCTGGATGAACTCAGCAGGTCGGGCAGCATCGTTGAAAGGAGCAGTCAATGTTTCGGACCGAGACCCTTCATCAGGACTAAAGGAGAAGGGGGTAGGGGCCCTATAAAGAAGGTGGGGGAGGGTGGAATGTGCCAGGTGAAAAACCAATCAGAGGAAAGATCAAGGGGTGGGGGAGGGGAAAGGCAGGAGAGGTGAAGAAGGAATCTAAGGGGAAAGCACTATGGGTAGTAGAAGAAGGCAGAATCATGAGAGAGGTGATAGGCAGCTAGAAGAGGAAGCAGAGTGAAGGTGGGATGGGGGAAGGGAGGGAGAGGGAATTACCGGAAGTTGGAGAATTCGATGTTCATACCAAGGGGCTGGAGACTACCCAGACGGTATATGAGGTGTTGCTCCTCCAACCTGAGTTTGGCCTCATCATGGCAGTCGAGGCGGCCATGTATGGACATATCCGAATGGGAATGTGAAGCAGAGTTGAAGTGGGTGGCAACCGGGAGATCCTGTCTGTTGTGGCGGATGGAGTGGAGGTGCTCGATGAAGTGGTCCCCCAATCTGCGTCGGGTCTCGCCGATGTAGAGGAGGCCACACCGGCTGTTTGGGCGGCTGTTTGGGGCCCTGAATGGTGGAAATCCACAGATTCACCACTCTTTGGCTAAAAAAATCCTGCTCTAAAAGGTCATTCCTCAGTTATGAGTTATGAGTTCCTCTCTAGTTCTGGATACCCCCACCAGAGGAAACATCCCCTCCACATCCACCTTATCTACTGCTTTCAACATTCGGTTAAGTTTCAATGAGAGCCCCACGTATTCTTCTAAATTCCAGTGAGTACAGGCCTGAAGCTGCCAAATGTTCCTTGTATGTTAACCCCTTCATTCCTAGAATTATCCTTGTGAACCTCCGGACTGTCTCCAATGACAACACATCCTTTCTGAAATAAGGGACCCAAAGCTATTGACAATACTCCAAGTGCAGCCTAACTAGCGTCTTATAAAGTTCCAGTATTATCTCCTTGTTTTTATATTCCATTCCCGTTGAAATAAATGCCAACATTGCATTTGCCTCTTTACCACAGACTCAACCTGTAAATTAACCTTCTGGGAGTCTTGCAGGAGGATTCCTAAGTCCCTCTGTACCTCTGATGTTTGAATTTTCTCCACATTTAGATAATAGTCAGCACTATTGCTTCTTTTACCAAAATGCATTATTCAAAGGTACATTTAATGTCAGAGAAATGTATACAACATACATCCTGAAATGCTTTTTTTTTCGCAACCATCCATGAAAACTGAGGAGTGCTCCAAAGAATGAACGTTAGAACCCAAAGATACCCGCCAGCTCCCCCCACTGGCAAAAGATAGCTTTGGCACCACCACCGAGCACTCAAGCGCGAGCAAAGCAGTAGCACAGACTTGCAGTTGCCCCAAAGACTTCATGTTTCACCTGGCATTCGACATACGGCAGGTTCTCTCACTAATAAGAGAGAATGGGGTATCTCCATGTTCCCAGCAAGCGGGGAGACATAACAAACAACTCGCTGGTTTACAATGTTAAAAGTCCATTACATTGCTTTTATTGAGTTCTGGTCTGAAGATCGCAAAGATCCTGGATCTCCAGGCACACAGCTCATACCCCACTCCCCCGACGACACACCGATCTCCTGTCGTGATACCAACCCTCGATCTGCCTGTCTGCAGAGCTCGAGATCCTAGGCTTCCAAATACAAGCCAGACTCTTAGGCTGAGCTTCTGGCGTGCCGAACAACAGCCAGTTATGGAACCCCAAGAGCGGGTCCCATTCCTGCAAAGAACCGAAGTCAGCATGTAATTCATACATTTCCCAACTCTGTAATCCATCTGCCACTTTTTTGCCCATTCTTCCAATTTGTCTAAGTTCTGCTGCAATCACGTTTCTTCCCAGCACTACCTACCCTCCACCTATCTTTGTATTATCTGCAAACTTTTCCACAAAGCCATCAATTCCACTATCTAAATCATTGACAAATGATATAAAAAGCAGCGGTCCCAATACTGGCCCCTGAGGAACACCACTAAACACTGGCAACCAACCAGAAAAAGCCCCTTTTATTCCCATTTGCTGCCTTCTGTCTGTCAGCCATTCTGCTATTCATGTCAGTGTCTTTCCTGTAATGCCACAGCATTTTGTCTTGTTAATCAGCCTCATGTGTGGCACCTTATCGAATGCCTTCTGAAATCTAAGTAAACAACATCCACTGCCTCTCCTCTATCCACACTGCTTGTTATTTCCAGAAGAATTCAAAACAGATTAGTCAGGCAAGATTTCCCTTGACAAAAATCATACTGACTTTGACTATTTTATCATCATTCTCCAAGAATCCCAAAACTTAATCCTTAATAGTAAACTCCAACATTTTTCCAACCACTAAGTGCTCTATAATTTCCTTTCTTTTGCCTTCTTCCTTTCTTAAACAGTGGAGTGACATTTGCAATCTTCCATTCCTCCGGGACCATGCCAGAATCGTGATTCTTGAAGATCATGACCATGGATGATATCTTCCATGGATGACCATGATCGTATCCATGGTAAATGGATAGTCTTATGATGGTGAAGAGTTCAGTTTAGGCTGTGGTAGTTGCTTGTGTAACATTGGAGAGACAGAGAGCGAGAGGTGATGTCATTGCTGTTGAACTGTATGTTGTCTTCCTGTTATGGTCACGGACTATGACCATGTCATGTATGACCATTCTACAGTGGTGGAAAAGGTTAACTTTTCAGCAACCTCTCTCAAGACTCTGGGATGTAGTCCATCTGGTTCAAATGACTGATCCACCTTAAGACCTTTGAGTTTGCCTAGCACTTTTTCTTCTGTAATAGCAATGGCGTTCACTCCTGCTCCCTGACACTCACAGACCTCTGACACACTGCTAGTGTCTTCCACTGTGAAGACTGATGCAAAGAATCCATTATGTTCATCTGCCATTTCTTTGTTCCCATTACTACCTACCAACATCATTTTCCAGTGTCCAATATCAACTCTCACCTCCCTTTTACTTTATATAACTGAAAAAAACTTTTAGTATCTTGCTTTATATTATTGTCTGGTTTGCCCTCACATTTAATCTTTTCCCTTTTTATGGCCTTTTTAGTTGCCTTTCATTGCATTTTAAAAGCTTCCCAATCATCCAACTTCCCACTCACTTTTGCAACTTTATATGCCCTTTCCTTGGCTTATATGCAGTCCTTAACTTCCCTTGTCAGCCACTGTTGACTACCCTTGCGAGTCAGGATTAGTCAAAGTGTTAAAAGTTATGGAGAGAACACAGGAGAATGGGGTTGAGAGAGATAATAAATCAGCCATGATGGAATGGTGAAGGAGACTCAATGGGCCAAAAGGCCTAATTTGCTCCTATGTCTTTTAGTCTTATGGTTTTATCCTGGTTGGCACAGATAGGGCCTGCTCCTGTCCTGCACAGTTCCATGTCTTTTCACTCTATAGTTGTCATCGAATTTCATGTCACACAAGTCAATATTTCTGATTCTCTCTACTATCCAGCCTTATAAACAAGCCTTGCAGTCACAGTAACATCCTTGTCAATCTTTTCTTTCCACTTTTCATTTTAATGAGGGCTTCTTCACCATCCTGTTTACCTTGAATACACTGCCCAAGGTTAAATTCTTCCCTGATGTGCATCAGAGTGCACAACCTCTCACTGGCATTGGCACAAACTGAGGGACGTCAATAATACTAAATCAATTGTGGACTTCAGAAACACACGCCAGTCCTCATAGAGGGATCAGAAGTGGAGAATTTTAAGTTCCTGGGTATCAAGATCTCTGAAGATCTAACCTGATCCCAACATATAAATGTAGCTATAAAGAACGCAAGACAGTGGCTATTTTTAAATCAGGAATTTGAGGAGATTTGATTTGACACCTAAAACACTCGAAAGCTTCTACAGATGTACCATGGGGAACATTATGACAGGTTGCTTCACTGATTGGTATGGTGGAGCGATGGCAGGGGGTGAAACGAATGCACAGGATCGAAAGAAAATCTATAGAAAGTTGTAAAATTAGTCAGCACCATCTTGGGTACTAGCCTTCATAGTATGCAAGACATCTTCAAGGAACGGTGCCTCAGAAAGGCAAGGTCCATCATTGAGGACCCCCATCACCCAGGGCATGCCCTCTTCTCATTGTTACCATCAGGTAGGAGGTACAGAAGCCTGAAGGTACACACTCAGCAATTCAGGAACAGCATCTTCCCCTCTGCCATCCAATTCCTAAATGGACATTGAACCCATGAACACTACACTTACTTAAATTTCTGTTTTTGCTGTATTATTCTTAATTTAACTATTTAATATACAGTGCCTCTAAAAAGTATTCACCCTCCCTTAGAAGTTTTCATGTTTTAGTGTTTTATAACATTGAAAAACAGTGAATTTAATTTGGCTTTTTTGACACTGATCAACAGAATAGACTTTTCTGTCAAAGTGAATACAAAATTTCTACAAATTGGTCTAAATATACTATAATTATTCAATACAAAATGATCAATTGCATATACTCACTTCCTTCAAGTCAGTAGTTAGTAGGTGAACCTTTGGCAGCAATTACAGCCTTGATCCTGTGTAGATAGGTCACTAACAAGAGAAAATCTGCAGATGCTGGAAATTCAAGCAACACACACAAAATGCTGGAGGAACTCAGCAGGCCACCAACATCTATGGAAAAAGTACAGTCGACGTTTTGGGCAGGGATCCTTTATCAGGACTGGAAAAAAAGGTGAGGAGTAGATTTAAAAGGTGAGGGTAGGGGAAAGAGAAGCACCAGGTGACAGATGAAACTGTGAGGTGGAGGGATGGAGTAAAGAGCTGGGAAGTTGATTGGTGAAAGAGATACAAGCTAGAGAAGGGAGAGTCCAACAGGAGAGAAGTCCATGGAAGAAAGAAAAGGGGGACGAGCATCAGAGGGAGATGGTGGGCAGGCAAGGAAGCAAGGTGAGAGAGCAAAAAGGGATGGGGAATAGTGGGGGGGGGCACTACCAGAAGTTTGAGAAATCAACGTTCATGCCATCAGGTCTGAGGCTACCCAGACGGAATACAAGGTGTTGTTCCTCCAGTCTGAGTGTGGTCTCGTCGCAACAGTAGAGGAGGCCATGGGTGGACATATCCAAATGGGAATAGGAAGTGGAAACAGGTGGCCACTGGGAGATCCCGTTTGTTCTGGAGGATGGAACGTAGATGCTCAGTAAAATAGTATCAATCTATGTTGGGTCACCGATATACAGGAAGCCACACTGGGGGCACCAGACACAGTATATGATCCCAACAGGTGAAGTATTGCCTACCTGGAAGGATTGTTTGGGACCCTGAATTGTGGTGAAGGAGGTGTAGGGGCAGGTGCAGCATTTGTTCCGCTTGCAAGAATAAGTGCCAGGAAGGAGATCAGTGGGGAAGGATGAATAGTCAAGGGAGATACATAGGGAGCAATCCCTGCAGAAAGTGGGGGGGGGGGGGGGAGGGTGTGCTTGGTGGTGGAATCCCGTTGGAGATGGCGAAAGTTTCGGAGAATTATGTGCTAGACGTGGAGGCTGATGGGATGGTAGGTGAGCACAAGGGGAATCCTATCCTTGGTATAGGCGCAGGAGGATGGGGTAAGAGCAGATGTGCATGAAATGGAAGAGAAGCAGTTGAGAGAAGTGTTGATGGTGGAAGAAGGAAAGCCCTTTCTACAAAAAAGGAGGACACCTCCTTCGTTCTAGAATGAAAAGCCTTATCCTGGGAGCAGATGCGATAGAGACGGAGAAATTGAGCAAAGGTGATGGCATTTTTACAAGTAACAGCATTGGAAGAGATATATAGTCCAGGTAGCTGTGAGAGTCTGTGGGTTTATAATAGCATGTGGGTGGGGGTGGATCTCATTGAAATTTACCAAATGTTGAAAGGACTAGATAGGGTGGATGTGGAGAGGATGTTTCCTGTTGTGAGGGTATCCAGAACTAGAGGGTATGGCCTTTTAGAACAGAGGCAAGAAGACATTTTTTTTATCCAGAGTAGTAAATCTGTGGAATGAAAATAAGCTGTCTCCAGAGATAGAGACAGAGAGGTCGAGAAAGGGGAGTGAGGTGTTGGAAATGGACCAGATAACTTGAGGGCAGGGTGGAGACAAAGTGGATGAAGTCGACTAGTTCAGCCCGGATGCAGGAAGCAGCCCCAATGCAGTCATCGATGCAGCATAGGAAAAGTGTGGGATGGTCACCAGTGCAGGCTTGGAATATAAACTGATCCATATCGCTAGCGAACAAGTAGGCATAGCTGGGACCCATGTGAGTGCTCATGGTTACATCTTTTGTTTGAAGGTAGTATGAGGAGCTAAAGGAGAAATTATCAAGAGTGAGGACAAGTTCCACTTGATGGGGGAGAGTGGTGGTGAAGGGGAACCAGTTGGGGCTGGCGTCCAGAAAGAAACTGAGAGCTTGAGGTCCTCCTGGTGGATGGAGCTGGAGCTGAAAATAAGATGGGGGGCACGGAACCTGAAATCATAGAAAAGATCCAGAGTGTGTGAAGTGTCACAGATGTAAGTCAGAAGGGACTGAACTGGTGAGATAAGACAGAGCTGAGGTCTCTATCAGCTTTGCACATATGGACACTGCAATTTTCCCCATTCTTCTTTACAAAACTGTTCAAGCTCTATAGAATTGCATGGGGATCGTGAGTGAACAGCCCTTTTCAAGTCCAGCCACAAACTCTCAATTGAGATCTGGACTTAGACTTGACCACTCCAGGACATTAACTTTGTTGTATTCAAGCCATTCCTATGCAGCTTTAGCTTTATGCTTGGGGTCGTAGTCTTGCTGAAAAACAAGATCTCCCAAGTCACAGTTCTCTTGCAGACTGCATCAGGATTTCCTACAGGATTTCACTGTATCTTACTGCATTCATTTTACCCTCTACCTTCACAAGCCTCCCAGGACCTGCTGCTGTGAAACATCCCCACAGCATGATGCAACCATCACCATGCTTCACGGTAGGGATGGTGTGTTTTTGACATTGTGCAATGTTTAGCTTATGCCAAATATAGCATTAGTCTGATGGCCAAAAAGCTCAATTTTGGTTTCATCAGACCATAGAACCTTCTTCGAGCTGACTTCAATGTCTCCCACTTGCCTTCTGGCAAACTACAGCTGAGGTTTCATGTGATTTTGTTTTCAACAGCATCTTTCTCTTCGCCACTCTCCCATAAAGCTGCGACTGGTGAAGCACCTATGCACAATCTCTCCCATCTCAGTGACTAAAGTTTGTAACTCCTCCAGAGTTGTCATATGTCTGTTGGTGGCCTCCCTCACTAGTCCCCTTCTTGCATTGTCACTCAGTTTTTGAGGACAGCCTGCTCCAGGCAGATTTACTGCCGTGCCATATTCTTCCATTTCTTGATGATTGACTTTACTCCAAGGGATATTCAGTGACTTATTCAGAAATTTTCTTGTATCCATCTCCTGACTTGTGCTTTACAATAACTTTTTGCGGAGTTGCTTGGAGTGTTCTTTTGTCTTCATGGTGTAGTTTTAACCAACTGGCTGCACCAGTGATGATTTGCTGTGTCATGTTAAAGGGGGTGAATACTTATGCAATCAATTATTTTGTGTTTTATATTTGTAATTAATTTAGATCACTTTGTAGAGATCTGTTTTCACTTTGACACATAAGTCTTTTCTGTTGATCAGTCCAAAAAGCCAAATTGAATCCACCGTGATTCAATGTTGTAAAACAATAAAACATGAAAATTTCGAAGAAGGGGTGAATACCTTTGAAAGGCTCTGTATGCACATATACGTATTTTTATATACATACATACACACACACACACACACACAAACTACTGTAATTCATTTATTCATTTTTTCTGTATTTATCACATACTGCATTGCACTTCTGCCGTTAAATTGACGAATTTCTCGACATATGCCGGTGGTATTAAACCTGATCCTGGTTATTGACTTCCGGGGAAATAAATGAGAGGTCCATGAGCCAGTCCTCATCAGAGGTTCAGAGTTGGAGAAGATCATCAACTTTAAATTAGTAATACGAGAAAATCTGCAGATGCTGGAAATTCAAGCAACACACACAAAATGCTGGTGGAACACAGCAGGCCAGGCAGCATCTATAAGGAGAAGCGCTGTCGACATTTTGGGCCGAGACCCTTCGTCAGGACTAACTGAAAGGAAAGATAGTAAGAGATCTGAAAGAAAGAGGGGGAGGGGAATGCGAAATGATAGGAGAAGACCGGAGAGGGTGGGGTGAAGCTAAGAGCTGGAAAGGTGATTGGTAAAAGGGATACAGAGCTGGAGAAGGGAAAGGATCATGGGACAGGAGGCCTAGGGAGAAAGAAAGGGGGAGGGGAGCACCAGAGGGAGATGGAGAACAGGCAGTGATGGGCAGAGAGAGAGAAAAAAAGAGGAAAGGGGAAAACTAAATATATCAGGGATGGGGTAAGAAGGGGAGGAGGGGCATTAATGGAAGTTAGAGAAGTCAATGTTCCTGCCATCAGGTTGGAGGCTATCCAGCCGGTATATAACGTGTTGTTCCTCCAACCTGAGTGTGGCTTCATCTTGACAGTAGAGGAGGCCATGGATAGACATATTAGAATGGGAATGGGACGTGGAATTAAAATGTGTGGCCACTGGGAGATCCTGCTTTCTCTGGCAGACTGAGCGTAGGTGTTCAGCAAAACAGTCTCCCAGTCTGTGTCAGGTCTCACTAATATATAAAAGGCCACACCGGGAGCACCGGATGCAGTATACCACACCAGCCGACTCACAGGTGAAGTGTCGCCTCACCTGGAAGGACTGTCTGGGGCCCTGAATGGTGGTGAGGGAGGAAGTGTAAGGGCAGGTGTAGCACTTGTTCCACTTACAAGGATAAATGCCAGGAGGGAGATCGGTGGGAAGGGATGGGGGGGACGAGTGGACAAGGGAGTCGCGTAGGGAGCGATCTCTGCGGAAAGCAGAAAGGTGGGGGGGGGGGGAGGGAAAAATGTGTTTGGTAGTGGGATCCCGTTGGAGGTGGCGGAAGTTACGGAGAATTATACATTGGACCTCAAGGCTGGTGGAGTGGTAGGTGAGGACAAGGAAAACCCTATCCCGAGTGGGGTGGCGGGTGTATGAGGTGAGGGCAGATGTGTAGAAAATGGGAGAGATGCATTTGAGAGCAGAGTTGAGTTTAACTTTACCTCCAACTTTCACCCTGCCCTCAGCTTTGCCTGGTCCATTTCCGACACCTCCCTCGCCTTTCTTGATCTTTCTGTCTCCATCTCTGGAGACGCTTATCTACTGATATCTACTATAAGCCTACAGACTCTCACAGCTACCTGGACTATTCCTCTTCTCACTATGTCTCTTGCAAAAATGCTATCCCCTTCTCGCAATTCCTCTGTCTTCACCGCATCTGCTCTCAGGATGAGGCTTTTCATTCCAGGATGAAGGAGATGTCTTCCTTTTTTAAACAAAGGGGCTTCCCTTCTTCCACCATCTCCCAGAAGGTTAATTCACAGGTTGAGTATGTGGTAAAGAAAGGAAATGCAATGTTCACATTTATTAAGGGGAAGTGAACATAAAAGCAAGGAGATAATGCTGAGGCTTTATAAGACACTAGTCAGGCTGCACGGAGTACTGTATTATCAATAGCTTTGGGACCCTTATCTCAGAATGGATGTGTTGTTATTGGAGAGAGTCCAGAGGAGATTCATGAGGATGATTCTGGGAATGAAGGGGTTAACAGATGAGGAGCGTTTGGCAGTTCTGAGCTTGTACTCACTGGTATTTAGAAGAATGTGGGTGGGGGTGGATCTCATTGAAATTTACCAAATGTTGAAAGGACTAGATAGGGTGGATGTGGAGAGGATGTTTCCTGTTGTGAGGGTATCCAGAACTAGAGGGTATGGCCTTTTAGAACAGAGGCAAGAAGACATTTTTTTATCCAGAGTAGTAAATCTGTGGAATGCTCTTCCACAGTCTGCTGTGGAGGCCAAGTCCGTGGGTATATTTAAGGCAGAAGTTGATTGTTTCCTGATCAGTCAGGGTATTAAAGGTTATGGTGAGAAGGCAGGTGTTTGGGGTTGAGTGGGATCTGGGGTCAGCCATGATGGAAAGACAGAGCAGACTCAAAGGGCTGAATGGTTTACTTCTGCTCCCATGTCTTATGGTCTAACTGCACTTGCCCATTATAGAAATATTCCCACAACTAATGGATTCTTCATCACATGTTCTCAATATTTATTGTCTATTTATTTTTTATTACTTACTTTTTGTGTATGCATAGCTTGTTGTCTTTTGCACACTATTGAACACTGAAGGTGTACAGTCTTTCAATGATTCTATCATGGTTATTATTCTACAGTTTTATTGAGTATGCCCACAAGTAAATGAATCTGTGTTGTAAATGGTGATATAAAAGTACTTTGATAATAAATTTACTTTGAACTTTGAAATGCAGCACACAGGCAATATAATTAATCCATTTTTTATTCACTCAAGGATGAGCCAGCTTTTAATTGCCCACTTTAATTACCCTTCAGAAAGTTGTGGTGAGATAGTTTTTCTAACTCCTGCAGTCAAGGTGTGGCTGAGCCCAAAATGCTGCTGGGGACTTGCATGATTTTGACCCAGCAATGGGAAGAGAATGCAATGTCTTTCATACTTTTCCAAGTCAGGATGGGCCGTGTCCTGAAACCTCCAGATAACAGGGTGAGGTACTGGAGGAACTCCACAGATGAGGCAATGTCGAATAGGGAAATGGACTGTCAATGTTTCGGTTTAAGACCCTTCACCTGGACTGAAAGAGCAGACAGGAGATAGCCAGTATAAAAAGCTGAGGTGCTGGATAGGTGGATGCAGGTGAGGAGAGGTGATAGGCAGGTAAAAGAGGGAAGAGTAGAAATAGACAGAGAGGCTGGGTGGGTATAGCTGGAGGCAATAAAGGGCTCACAAATGACATAATCTGATAAGAAAGGAACGTGGAGCATGGAAACATGAAACATGTGGTGGGCACAGTTGAGGGAAGGGAGGAAAGAAATGAGGGGAAATTGAGGAGAAAGCAGAGTGGAGAGGGAGGGAAGAGGAAAAAGCAATGCTGGGGGACTGGGTGGGGGTTGGGGGGGAGAGAACAAAGCCATCCCAGGAGGATGGTGGGTGGGGGAGTGAAATAAAATGTCAGGGGGCTGTGGGAGGGAGTATCATGGTGATCAGAGTTAGTTGCATACACCAACACTAGACTTACATTGGCAAGCCACAATTTCCAAATTTCGAGATAAACTATGAAAGGGATGATGACAGATTGCTACAGGATGTAAGCTGGTGGAATGGGCTGACAACAGTGAGGTGATGCATTTTGATAGGAAGAACAAGGGAGGCAATGTAAGACAGGATGCTTAAATTTAAAAACATGTAGGAGCACAGGTAGCCAGGGCACATGTGGACCATTTTTTTTAACAGGGCAAGTTGAGAAAGCATTATATGTACCGTATATATAGCTGCATGTAAAAGAAGGGTATTATGCTGTCCCAGTACAGAACAATGTTCCTTCCACAACTGAAATATTAGGTTCAATTCTGGTTCCCTCACTAAAGCAAATAAATAAAGGCAACAGAGAAAATATTTCTGAGAATGATCACCGGAATGAAGGTCCTGACGAAAGGTCTCGGCCCGAAACGTCGACTGTACTTCTCCCTATAGACGCTGCCTGGCCTGCTGTGTTCCACCAGCATCTTGTGTGCATTGTTTGAACTTCCAGCATCTGCAGATTTCCTCGTGTTTTTGTGGCTACAGTTACATGGTTAGATTAGAAAGACTGGGACAGTCTTACTGGAAAAATGTCAGAGGAAAGAGTTAATTGTGTATAAAATAAGGGTTTAATCATGCAGGGAAGGCAGAAGGACAGGGTTGTGAGACATAATAAATCAGCCATGATAGAATAGTGGGACAGACTTGAAGGCTGAATGGCCTAATTCTGCTTCTGAGTCTTATGGTTTTAAAGACTGTTCTGATGAATCAAACGATGAATAGCAAGAGGCAGCAGTCATGAAATGAAGGGGAAGAAAGAGGTGGACGTTTTGGTTTAAAAGGCAGCATGTTTGGAATCTGGAATACACTGCTTACAGATATGGTGCTGTAACTTCACTGTGACCTTCAAGATGGATAAATATCGTGAAAAAAATAGCATGGCTACATAACAAGCGCCAGTGAGTAGAACTGGAGAATTAGCATGATGGTGATAGACTCATTAGCCTCCGACTGGATTGTGAGTATTCTATGATTCTATGCACCATCTAATCCAAAAATCTCCTCTCCTCTGTAAAAGCTTAATCAACTCACATTCCACAAACACTAAACCTTAAATCATAGCATGTACAGCTCAGAAATATACAGCACAGAAATGTACACAGAAATACACAAAGAAATGTACACAGAGATACACAAAGAAATGTACACAGAGATACACAAAGAAATGTACACAGAAATACACGCAGAAATGTACACAGAGATACGCACAGAAATGTACAGTTCAGAAATGTACAGCTCAGAAATGTACACAGAAATACACACAGAAATGTCCCCTGAAATACACACAGAAACGTACAGCTCAGAAATATACAGCACAGAAATGTACACAGAAATACACACAGAAATGTACACAGAAATACACACAGAAATGTACACAGAAATACGCACAGAAATGTACACAGAAATACACACAGAAATGTACACAGAGATACGCACAGAAATGTACACAGAGATACACACAGAAATGTACACAGAGATACACACAGAAATGTACACAGAGATACACACAGAAATGTACACAGAGATACGCACAGAAATGTACACAGAGATACGCACAGAAATGTACACAGAGATACACACAGAAATGTACACAGAAATACACACAGAAATGTACACAGAGATACGCACAGAAATGTACAGCTCAGAAATGTACACAGAGATACGCACAGAAATGTACAGCTCAGAAATGTACAGCTCAGAAATGTACACAGAAATACACAGAAATGTCCCCTGAAATACACACAGAAACGTACAGCTCACAAATACACACAGAAATGTACAGCTCAGAAATGTACACAGAGATACGCACAGAAATGTACAGCTCAGAAATGTACACAGAAATACACGCAGAAATGTACACAGAGATACGCACAGAAATGTACAGAGATACGCACAGAAATGTACAGCTCAGAAATGTACACAGAAATACACGCAGAAATGTACACAGAAATACACGCAGAAATGTACACAGAGATATGCACAGAAATGTACAGCTCAGAAATGTACACAGAGATACGCACAGAAATGTACAGCTCAGAAATGTACACAGAGATACGCACAGAAATGTACAGCTCAGAAATGTACACAGAGATACGCACAGAAATGTACAGCTCAGAAATGTACACAGAGATACGCACAGAAATGTACACAGAAATACACAGAAATGTCCCCTGAAATACACACAGAAACGTACAGCTCACAAATATACACAGAAATGTACACAGAAATACACACAGAAATGTACAGCTCAGAAAAGTACAGTTGAGAAATGAGCCTTTTAGCCCATTTCATCCATTCTGACCATCATATCTACACTAAATCCATTTGCCCAGATTAGACCCATATCTTTTCTGTACAAGTATCTGTCAAACACCTTTTAAACATTTTTATTGTATCTGTCTCCATTAGCTCCTCTGGCAACTTATTCACTGCCTTCTGTGTGAAAAATATAATTTTATCAATCTCAATAAGGTCAGTCTCTGACAGAGCAGTAAGAATCAATGTAGCCTATCCAACCTCCCTTTATAACTACAGCCCTCCATTCCAGACATCCCTTCTGCACTCCCTTTTACGACCACATCTCTGCATTACAACTAAGATTTTGACAGCCTTCTGTAGATGCTGGAGAGTATATTACTGGTTGTATCACAGCCTGGTATGGAAATACCAGCGCCCTTGAATGGAATATCCTACAAACCCTTCTAATCTACACAGCCCACTGAGCTCATCTACATGGAGTGCTGGATGCTGCTTTTCTGCAACATCATGGACTGGAGCAGGTAGGAATAGGGTGAAAGCACAGATGAAAGAATGGCTGAGGAGATGGTGTAGGGGACAGGGATTCAAGTTCTTGGATCACTGTAACCTTTTCTGGGGAAGGGGTGACCTGTACAAGATAGACAGATTGCACCTGAACTGGAGGGGAACCATCCTGGCCACAAAGTTTGCTATTTCTACTTGGGAGAATTTAAACGAGCTTTGCAGGGGGCTGGGAACCAGAGCCCCAGGTCAGTAAGGGAAGCGATGGACCAGAAGGTAGATATCAAGGAAAGTACTGAAAGGCAACATCAAAATAAGAGGCACGATAGGTCAGATAGTTTGAAGTATGTATCTTTTAATGCTAGGGTAAGGGTGATGAACTTAGAGCATGGATCAGTACAAGGAACTAGATGTAGCAGGAATGGGTGATCAGTGTACCAGGTTTTGAAAAGATAGAGGAGGAGGTAAAGAGGGGGTGGATGCACAACTAATCAGGGACAATGTCACACTTGTACTCAGGGGAGACATAATGGAGGAATCGAATACTGAGTCCATTTGGGTGGAACTCAGGAATAGAAAAGGGGCAATCACACTGATTTGATTGTACTACATACCCCTTAATAGCCACTGGGACATTGAGGTCCAGACAAGTATTCAGATTAAGGAAATGTGTAAAAATAATAGGGTTGTTGTCGTAGGGGATTTCAACCTCCCTAATATAACTAGGACCTTCTTAGTATTAGGTGTTTAGATGGGGCAGAATTTTTAAGTGTATCCAGGAAAATTCAATATGTGGACAGTCCAAAGAGAGGAGGGGCCTTGCTGGACCTGGTGTTGGGTAATGAGTTTGGCCAGATGTACAAACTTTTAGGGTACAGTGACCACAACGCCTGAACTTTCAGGATAGACATAGATAAGGATAACTATTGCCCTTGTCAGAGGGTTTTAAATTGGAGTAGGGCAAATTACAAGGGCATTAGGCAGGAACTAAGAAGAATTAATTGGGAACACCTTTTCTCTGGCAAGTCCACATCAGACGTGTGGAGGTTGTGTAAAACTCAATTGCACAGACTACAGGAAGGATACGTTCCTGTTAGAGGGAAGGATGGAGGTAGAAAGCTAAGAGAAGCTTGGATGTCCAAAGAAGGGATAAATTTAGTCAAGAAGAAAAAGTATAAAAGCTTCGAAAGTCAGAATCAAACGAAGCACTTGAGTATAAATAACCCAGTAAATAACTAAGGAAGGGAGTTAGGAAAGCCAGGAGGGGCCATGAAAAGTCCTTGGCCAGTAGGATTAAGGTGAATCCCAAGGCTTTCTTTACAGACATCAAGAGAAATAGGGAGAGGGTAGGACCACTCAGGATAAAGGGGGGAACATTTGCTTGGATGCAGAGAATGTGAGTGAGGTACTTAATGAGTTCTTTGCTTCAGTATTTACCGAGGGAAAGAATGAGGAGGACCAGGAGATCTGTGCTAAGTGTATAGATACATTAGGGTGTTTAGAGGTCAAGGGGGAGGAAGTGTTGAGCCTCCTAATGAGAATTAAGGTAGTTAAGTCTCCAGGCCCTGATGGGAATTATCCTGGGTTACTGAAAGAGGAAAAAGATGAGATTGCTAAGCCCTCAAACAGTATCTTTGTGTCCTCTGGCCACAGGCGAGGTCCCAGAGGACTGGCGAGTGGCTAATGTTGTTCCTCTAAAACAGGAACAAGGGAAATTCCAGGGAACTATAGACCAGTGAGTCTCATGTCAGTTGCAGGGAAGTTGCTGGAGAAGATTCTTAGGGATACGATATATTTCAGCATTTGGAAACCCATGGCCTAATTAGTGAGAGCCAGCATGGCTTTGTGCAATGCAAATCTTGCCTTACCAACTTGATTGATATTTTTGATAAGATGATAAGAGAGATTGATGAGGGTAGAGCAGAAGATGTTATCTACATGGATTTTAGTGACGCGTTTGACAAAGTCCCTCATGGGAGGCTAATCCAGATTGCGATGCACGGGATCTGCCGTGAATTGCCATTTGGATTCAGAACCAGCTTGCACACAAGGCAGAGAGTTATGGCTGAAGGGACTAATTCGAGCTGGACGTCTGTAATTAGTGGAGTTCAGCAGGGACCTCTGCTGTTTGTAATCATGTGGATGAAAATGTAGGTGCGTGGATAAGTAGGTTTGCAGATGATATGAAGATTGGTGGTGATGTGGATAGTATGGAAGACTGGCAAAGAGTACATATAACCATATAACAATCACAGCACGGAAACAGGCCATCTCGGCTCTCCTAGTCCATACCGAACTCTTAATCTCACCTAGTCCCACCTACCCGCACTCAGCCCATAACCCTCCACTCCTTTCCTGTCCATATACCTATCCAATTTTACCTTAAATGACACAACTGAACTGGCCTCTACTACTTCTACAGGAAGCTCATTCCACAGAGCTATCACTCTCAGTAAAGAGTACAGCGGGATATAGATTAGTTGCTGAGAAATGGCAGGTGGAGTTTAACCCAGATAAGTGTGAGGTGTTGAATCTCAGTAGGGCAAATGCAAGGAGACAGTACACTGTTAAGGGCAAGATCCTTCACAGTGTTACCGAGCAGAGAGATCTTGCGATCCAAGTTCATAGCTCCTGGAAAGTGGCTACACAGGTTGATAAAGTGGTTGTTTTTATTAGTCAAGGCATTCAGTTCAAAAGTCAAGAGGTTTTGTTGCAACTTTATAAAATTCTGCTCAGGCCACATCTGGAGATTTGTGTACAGTTCTGGTCACCCCACCATAGGAAGGATGTTGAGGCTTTGAAGAGGGGCAGAAGAGGTTTACCAGGATGCTGCCCGGTTTAGGGGGCATGTGTTATCATAAGAAGCCAGATAAACTTGCGTTGTTTTCTCTGGAGCATTGGAGGGAAGATCAGATAAAGGTTTACAAAATTATGAGAGGCATATATGGAGTGGACAGAGAGTATCTGTTTCCCAGGGTTGAAATTTCTAATACCAGAGGGCACGTATTGAAGGTGAGAGGGGGTAGGTTCAGGGGGAGGGGATGTGAGGGGTAAGTGTTTTTTTAATCACTCAGAGTCACGGATGCCTGGAATATGCTGCCTGGTATAGTGGTAGAGGTAAATACATTTGAGGCTTTTATAAGAGACATTTGGATAGGCACGTGGATGTAAGGAAGATGGAGATAAATAGACCATAAGACATAGGAGCAGAATTAGGCCATTTGGCCCATTGAGTCTGCTCCACCAATCATGTCTGATCCTTATTCCCCTCCTTAGCCCCACTCCTTGGCCTTCTCCCTATAGCCTTTGATGCTGCATTCAATCAAGAACCTATCAATCTCTGCCTTAAATACACACAATGACCTAGCCTAGTTTGTGGTAACAAATTCCACAAATTCAGCACCTTCTGACTAAAGAAATTTCTCCGCGTCTCTGCTTTAAATGGACACCCCTCTACCCTGAGGCTGTGCCTCTTTGTCTTAGATTCCCCTACCATGAGAAACACCCTTTCGACATCTACTCCATCTAGGCCCTTCAACATTCGAAAGGTTTCAATGAGATCCTCCCTCATCTTTCTAACTGCCAGCGAGTGCAGACCCAGAGCCATCAAAAATTCCTCATATGATAACTGTTTCATTCCCGGAATCATCCCTATGAACCAAAGCCTCAGCATCATATCCCTGCTCTTGTATTCTGGACTTCCTGAAAGTAATGCTAACATGGCATTTGCATTCCTCACCAATGACTCTACCTGCAAGTTAACCTTTAGGGTGTTCTGTAGAAGGTCACCCAAATCCCTGTGCGTCTCAATTTTTAGATATTCTCCCCATTTAGAAAATAATCTGCACAATTATTTCTACTACTAAAGTGTATGACAATGAATTTTCTAACATTGTATTTCAGTTGCCACTTTCTTGCCTATTCTCTTAATTTAAGTACTTCTGCATTCCACGTGTTTCTTTAATACTACCTGCCCCTCCAGCCATCTATTCCAACATCTAAATCATTGATATACAACAGAAAAAGCAGTCCCAACACTGACCCTTACGGAACACCACTAGTCACTGGCTGCCTCCTAACAATCAGCCAATGCTCTAACCATGCCAGTAACCTTCCTGTAATACCATGGGCTCTTAACTCTGAAGCAAACTCACGTCTGGCACCTTGTTAAGGCCTTCTGAAAGTTCGAATATTTAACATCCACTGCATCCCCTTTATCTATCCTACTTGTAATCTCCTCAAAGTTCCAACAGGTTTGTCAGGCAAGATTTTCCCTCAAGCAGCCATGGTGATTTTGTCCTCTCTTGTCTGTGTCACCAAGTATTCCATAACCTAATTCTTAACAATTCAATTCAACATTTTCCCAACCACTGAGGTCAGGTTAACTAGTCCATAATTTCCTTGCTGTTGCCTTCCTCCTTTTTTAAAGAGTGGAGTGACATTTGCAAATTTCCAGTTCTCTGGCACCATGCCAGAGTCCAATGATTTTTTAAAGATCATTACTAATGCCTCCACAATCACTACCGCCACCTCTTTCAGAACCCAAGGGCGCAGTTCATCTGGTCCGTGTGACTTATATACCCTTCGGTCTTTCAATTTTTTGAGCACTTTCTCCCTTGTAATAGTAACTGAATCCACTTCTCTTCTCTCACACCCTTCAACACCTGCCACACTGCTGGTATCTTCAACAGAGAAGGCTGATACAAAGTACTCACTTAGTTCATCTGCCATCTCCTTGTCCCCGTTACTATATCTCTGGCCTCATTTTCTAGCAGTCCTATATCCACTCTCATCTCTCTTATTTTTTTACCTACCGGTACTTGAAAAAGCTTTCACTATCCACTTTAATATTGTTTGCTTCCTTGCTTTCATTTTTCATCTTTTCCCTTCTAAATACTCTCTTATTTGCTCTCTGTAGGTTTTTAAAAAGCTTCCCAATCCTCTGACTTCCCACTAATATTTACATTGTTGTATGCCATCTCTAGTTTTTACATTAGCTTTGACTTCCCCTGTCAGCCACAGTTGTACTATTTTGCCATTTGAGTATTTCTTCATTTTTGCAATACATCAGTCCTGCATCTTCCTCATTTTTCCCAGAAACTCACGTCATTGCTGCTCTGTTGTCATCCCTGCCAGCAGCTCCTTCCAATTTAGAAACATAGAAAACCTACAGCACAATGCAGGCCCTTCAGCCCACAAAGTTGTGCCAAACATGTCCCTACCTTAGAAATTACTAGACTTCCCCACAGCCCCCTATTTTTCTAGGCTCCATGTACCTCTCTAAAACTCTCTTATAAGACCCTATCATATTGCTTCCACCGCCGTTGCCGGCAGCCCATTCCACACACTCACCACTCTCTGAGTTAAAAAACTTACCCCTGACATCTCTCTGTACCTACTCCCCAGCACCTTAAACCTGTATCCTCTTGTGGCAACCATTTCAGCCCTGGGAAAAAGCCTCTGACTATCCACACGATCAATTCCTCTCATCATCTTATACACCTCTATCTGGTCACCTCTCATCCTCCGTCGCTCCAAGGAGAAAAGGCTGAGTTCTCTCAACCTATTTTCATAAGGCATGCTATGCCTTATTTACTTTGGCCAACTCCTCTCTCATACCACAGTAATAAACCTTTACTCAAGTGAAATACTGTTACATCAGACTTTACTTTCTCCCTAGCAAATTTCAAGATGAACTGAATCATATTGTGATCACTGCCTCCTTATGGTTCCTTTACCTTAAGCTCTCTGATCACCTCCGGTTCTTTACATAATACCCAATCCAGTACAGCTGATCTCCTAGTAGGCCCAACATCAAACAGCTCGAAAAAGCCATCTCATAAGCATTCAACAAACTCACTCTCCTGAGATCCATTACCAACCTGATTTTACCAAATGACCTGCATGTTAAAATCTCCCATGACTAGCATAACATTGCCCTTTTGAAACACCTTTTCTAATTCCCGTGTAATCTGTAGTCCACATCCCAGCGACTGTTAGGAGGCCTGTATATAAATGCCATCAGGGTCCTTTTGTCCTTGCAGTTTCTTAAGCCAACCCATAAGGATTTAACATCTTCCGATCCTATGTCACATCTTTCTAAAGATTTGATGCCACTCTTTAGCAACAAAGCCACGCCACTCCCTCCTTCTACCTTCCTATCCCTCCGACACAACGTGTAATCTTGGACATTCAGCTCCCAACTACAACCATCTTTCAGCCACGAGTCAGTGAGGTCCACAACATCATACCTGGCGATCTGTAATAGTGCAACAAGATCATCCACCTTATTTTTTATACTCTGTGCATTGAGATATAAAACTTTGAGGACTGTATTTGCTACCATTTTTGATTTAGTATCTTCCAATTGTTACGCCTGTGCGCCCCCCTCTCCTTTTTGAGAATCGCAAGATCGCTATTAAGTCAGGTCAGGAGACCCAGGAAATGAGAGAGAGACGTTTGGAATGTCCTGGCCCCAGCGATACAAAGCCACGGAACAGGTCATTGTCTCTTGGAGACGGAATTGTGTATTGAGTACTGTGATTCATGGAAGCCCTCAGGCAACGTGGGCTGGTTGGGGAATGGCATCATTCCACCCTGAGTGACATCCGAGACCCTGTGAGTGGGGATAAAAGAAGGTCTGGGGAACAGCCCTTGACATGCACCAGGAGAAACGCTAGAAGTTCCGTGGCGGCGTTTAATAGTGTTAGCCGGTGGAGGGCTCACGTGTGTCCTTTCCCGTTGCCCCGGGATTGAGGCCCTACCACAGAAGGCGGCTTAGCTAAAGGAGAAATCAGCCCCAATGACTCTCGAAGGATTGATATCATAAAAGGAATGGGCAAGTTTTAATCCGTCTCTCTCTCCAACCAAAAGCTGCAGCTTGAATGAACTAAAGTGACTTTTATATTTCCATCGGACAATACATTATCCCCTAGACAACGATAGAGCTATTTCTTATTGATTATTATTATACCCGCGCTTTTAGATTTAGTATTGACGACGTATATTATATGAATGTTTGCATTGATATTATTTTTGTGTATTTTTATCAATAAATACCGTTAAAAATAGTACCATCAGACTTCAACGGACCTCTCTATCTTTGCTGGTAAGTGACCCAGTTACGGGGTTCGTAACACAATTCAGAACCAACCTTCCATCCTTGGACTCACTTTACACCACACGCTGTCGGAGCAGTGCTGCCAGGATAATCAAGAACACGACCCACCCAGCCAACACACTTTCTGTCCCTCTTCCCTCCAGGAGAAGGTTCAGGAGCTTGAAGATACGTACGGCCAGATTTGGGAACAGCTTCTTTCCAACTGTGATAAGACTGCTGAATGGATCCTGACCCGGATCTGGGCTGTACCTTCCAAATATCCGGACCTGACTTGCACTACCTTACTTTCCCTTTTCTATTTTCTAATTATGATTTATAATTTAAATTTTTATTATATTTACTTTGATTTGTACTTCAGGGAGTGTGAAGCGCAGAATCAAATATTGCTGTGATGATTGTATGCTCTAGTATCAATTGTTTGGTGACAGTAAAGTGAAGCAAAGTATCCCTGATGCACTGATACTCGCCCTGCTGGTTACAATTTTGTCCTGTCATCTGCCAGCCCTTCCTGAGAGTCTGATTGCATGCTATCTTTGCTTTTTTACCATCTTTCCTATCCTGAGTCCCTTCACTCCAGTTTCCACCCCCCTGCCAAATTAGTTTAAAACCCTTCCCAACAGATCTAACAAACCTGCCCACGAGAATATTGGTCCCCCTCGGGTTCAGGTGCAACCCATCATTCTTTTACAGGTCACATCTCCACCAGAAGAGATTTCAATTATCCAAGAACCTGAAGCCCTGTCCCTTTCACAGTTACTCATCTATCCTCACTGGTGTGTGGCACAGGTAGCAATCCAGAAATTACAATCCTGGATGTCCTGCTTCTCAGCTTTCTGCCTACCTCTCAATTCTCTCCTCAGGACCTCTTTGCTTTTTCTTCTTACGTCATTGGTACCAATATGTACCAAGAGATATGGCTGCTCTCCCTCCCCCTCCAAAATGACGTGGATATGATCCAAGATGTCCCTGACCCTGGCATCAGGAAGGCAACATATCATCCTGGTGTCCCATTCGTGTCCAAAGAATTTCCTGTCTGTTCCTTTGACTATTGAGTCCCCATCACTTCTGCTCCCCTCTTCTCCCTCCTTCCCTTCTGCACCACGAACCCATGCTCAGTGCCAGTAACTTAGTCACCGTAGCATTCCCGGGGGAGGTCATCCCTGACAACAGTATCCAAAAAAGTATATTAATTATCGAGGGGAATAGCCAGAGGGGTGCACTGTGCTAAATGCCTTTTCACCTTCCCATTCCTTTTCCTGACAGTCACCCAGCTACCCACTTCCTGCAATTTAGGGGTGACTACTTCCCTGTAACTATGATCAATTATCTCCTCACTCTTCCATACAAGCCAAAGGTCATCCAGCTGCTGCTCCAGATCCCATGCTCTGGATCTGGATCTGAATACAAACTTCAAGGAGCTGCAGCTGGATGCACTTCATGAAGATGTAGTTCTCTGGGTCTCCTAGGATTCCAACATAAGGCATGAAGAGCACACAATGGCATTTAGTACACTAGGTCCAGTAAGAGGAAAAAAATGGAACCTTAACAGAACTTTACCCAGCACAGCCAACCCCCTTTCAAACTAAAGCCTCCTTTGTGCCAAAGCCTTGCATTCCTTCTCTCATCACTGGCCTACTCCCAACAATGGTCACCCCACTTGTCTTTTCTGTACTTTTATTTAATTCACTGTGCTCTGCTCCCAATGCTGATTGGGCTAGGAGATGGACATGATGTACTTAGAAAGGATTAGTATTTTGACCATAAGACATAGGAGCAGAATTAGGCCAGCTGGCCCATCATGGCTGATCCTTTTTCTCCTCTTCCTCAACCCCAGTTCCTGGCCTTCTCCCCGTAACCTTTGATGACATGCCCAATCATGAATCTATCAATCTCTGCTTTAAATACACCCAACAACCTGGCCTCCACACCTACATGTGGCAAAAAATTCCACAAATTCACCACCCTTTGGCTAAAGAAATTTCTCCACCTCTCTGTTTTGAAAGGGCACCCTGGGACGTTTTTCATTTGCTGCGAGCCACCAAGAAAGATGAGCCAAGGATGTGAAAAGCACCAAATAAATCCAAGCTCTATCATCACCAGAGAAAATATACTTTCCAAAAAGCTGTAATATTAGGAGAGCACGAATGTGATTTTTCTTTTGTCTATGTTTCCAAACATCACTCCTACCCCGATTTTCCTGCTCTCTGGGATGGTTGCAGAGATGCTGAACAGCTTTGTGGCCAGCAGTTGAGGCTGAGCAAAGAAGGGCTGTAATAATTCCCATTGAATGGAGCTCCTCCATTATCAATAGATTGAAGAGATGGTACTATTGCAGACAGCTTCATTCCAACTGCACACAGCAGCCAGTATTTTCAGTCTGAAGGAACCGATAAGTGGGAGCAAACAGTAAGAAAACAGAAAAAGGGTTGCTGTGTGAATCTGATAAACCAAACTGTCCCAGAGTTTACTACTTTAATTATAGATAACTGACAGTTGGTCATATAGAGAAAAAGGAAACAAGCTCATCATGGACAAGACAGGAGATGTTATCAGAGGGAACAAGGAAAGAGATAGGCACTTAAAAATGAACATAAAGTACCAGCAGAAATTGGCCTGAGTGCCATGAATTTTACAAGGTTTAATAATATTGCTAATGTGAGCCAAGTTAATTAATCTACTCACCATGAGAGGTCCATACACAACACTAGCAGAGATAATCAATACATGTTCAACATTTAAGAGAAATTTGAATAGGTACGTGGATGGGAGGTGCTGAGAGGGCTATAGTCCAGCTGCAGGTCGATGGAGCTAGGCAGACTGATGGTTCGGCATAGACTAGATAGGCCATTTCTATGCTGCAGTGTTCTATGACTCTAGGACCAGACCTATAACAGAAAGTGGCAATTCTATCAATGCATGTGGAAAGAAATGGGCAGGGCCAGGGGAAAGTGGATAACATTTAACCTGGAGATTATGACTCTGCAACATCCAGCATCTGAGCCACTGACAACTAGGGTGTTATCCTGGCTTTGGATGCGTTAGATCAGTGCTGAGGAGGCTTTATTCTGAACAAGGAGATAAGGATAGAAATCAAAGCTGTAATGTAATGGTTGTTGTATTACAGTTAGTAATACCGGAATAGAGTGGAAACATACAAAGTAGCCCACTGTAAGAAACTTGTTTGTCTGCTGCGTAACAAAGAACTGTGAAAAGGAAGCAGATGGAGAGGATCTCGATGTGATGTGCAACACTTAAAGTACAGATGTTCCTGCCCTCATTTTTAACATTACCAGCCAGCAACCAGTCTTACTTAGGAACAGGTGCTCGATAGTATAGTAGCTCTCGTCTCACTTTCTATCAGACTTAGAAACAAATTGACAAACTGTTCATTTTCCAAAAACTGGTACAGTGCAGTTATAGCTATAGTAACCATCTCAAAGAAACAAACAATTTAGTCTCACTTAAAATGTACACACAAGTTATTTTCATTTACTTGAAAAGAAAGAGTGAACCTAGGTACTTGGAGCATCAATTGGTACATGGGACAACAATACTATAGCAATCTGGTCTCCCTGGTATTTACAGCAATGATCGGTAGATAGGACGACAATACTATAGGGACACGCACAAAATGCTGGAAGAACTCAGCAGACCAGGCAGAATCTAATGAAAAGAGTAAACAGTCGACATTTCAGGCTAAGACCCTTCAACAGGTAGATTTTTTCTTGTTAATACTACAGTGAGCCCAGGTACTTGGAGAATCAGTTAATATTCCAGACAGTAATACTACAGTGAACCCAGGTACTTGGAGAATCAGTTGGTATTCCAGACAGTAATACTACAGTGAGCCCAGGTACTTGGAGAATCAGTTAATATTGCAGACAGTAATACTACAGTGAGCCCAGGTACTTGGAGAATCAGTTGATATTCTGAAATTGAAATTGAAATATCTTTATTGTCATTGCATAGTACAATTTGTCATGCACCAATACAACAAAAATGAGCTATAAAACAACAAATAAATAAATAAACAATAAATAAAATCAAGTAACCAGCCAGTACAAGCAAAGTCCAGCAGTACAAAAGCGCAACTCAGATACATGACAGCCATAAAACCAGTATTAAAAGTAGCAATGTAACAAATTTATGGATGATGCTTGATCAATTGGTTCAGAGCAATTACAGCTCTGGGGAAAAAGCTATTTTTCAGTCTGGAAGTGCGGGCATAGAAAATCTTATAATGTCTGCCAGATGGAAGAAGTTCAAACAGATGATTGCATGGGTCTGTCTTGTCCTTACAGATGCTGTAGCTTTCCTTAGGCAGCGTAAGCTGTAGGTGTCCTGCAGGGCTGGGAACTGTGTCCCGATGATCTTCTGTGCGCTAGAGATGACCCGCTGAAGTTCTTCCCTATCAGCTGCTGTACAACTGGGATACCACACAGAGATGTAGTATGTTAAGATGCTCTCTATAGTGCAGCGGTAAAAGGTCACCAGCATCTGTTCAGGTAGACCAGCTTTCTTCAGCGTCCTGAGGAAAAGCAAGTGTTGCTGTGCTTTCTTAACTGTTGTTGTGGTGTTAGTGGACCATGTAAAGTCTTCTGAGATGTGTATTCCCAGAAACCTTAAACTGGACACTCCACTATGTCTCCGTTAACATAGACTGGAGCGTACTTGTCATCACGTGACTTTCCAAAGTTGATAATTAGCTCCTTAGTCTTTGCTGTACTAAGAGACAGGTTGTTCTCTGAGCACCAGCTCACTAAGTACTGTACCTCCGCTCTGTACGCTGATTCATCTCTGTTGGAGATCAACACGATCACTGTTGTGTTGACTGCAAATTTGATGATGGTATTGATGTTAAATGCAGGTACACAGTCATAAATGAAGAGGGAGTATGGGACTCAATACACAACCTTGTGGTGTACCAGTGTTCAGGATAGTAGTGGAGGACAGGTGAGGGCCCAGTCTCACTGGGCAGTAATACTACAGTGAACCCAGGTACTTGGAGAATCAGTTGGTATTCCAGACTGTAATACTACAGTGAACCTAGGTACTTGGAGAATCAGTTGGTATTCTGGACTGTAATACTACAGTGAGCCCAGGTACTTGGAGAATCAGTTAATATTCCAGACAGTAATACTACAGTGAGCCCAGGTACTTGGAGAATCAGTTGGTATCCCAGACAGTAATACTACAGTGAGCCCAGGTACTTGGAGAATCAGTTGGTATTCTGGACTGTAATACTACAGTGAGCCCAGGTACTTGGAGAATCAGTTAGTATTCCAGACAGTAATACTACAGTGAACCTAGATACTTGGAGAATCAGTTAGTATTCTGGACAGTAATACTACAGTGAGCCCAGGTACTTGGAGAATCAGTTGGTATTCTGGACTGTAATACTACAGTGAGCCCAGGTACTTGGAGAATCAGTTAGTATTCCAGACAGTAACACTACAGTGAGCCCAGGTACTTGGAGAATCAGTTGGTATTCTGGACTGTAATACTACAGTGAACCCAGGTACTTGGAGAATCAGTTAGTATTCCAGACAGTAATACTACAGTGAACCTAGATACTTGGAGAATCAGTTAGTATTCTGGACAGTAATACTACAGTGAGCCCAGGTACTTGGAGAATCAGTTGGTATTCTGGACTGTAATACTACAGTGAGCCCAGGTACTTGGAGAATCAGTTAGTATTCCAGACAGTAACACTACAGTGAGCCCAGGTACTTGGAGAATCAGTTGGTATTCTGGACTGTAATACTACAGTGAACCCAGGTACTTGGAGAATCAGTTAGTATTCCAGACAGTAATACTACAGTGAACCTAGATACTTGGAGAATCAGTTAGTATTCTGGACAGTAATACTACAGTGAGCCCAGGTACTTGGAGAATCAGTTGGTATTCTGGACTGTAATACTACAGTGAGCCCAGGTACTTGGAGAATCAGTTAGTATTCCAGACAGTAACACTACAATGAGCCCAGGTACTTGAAGAATCAGTTAGTATTCCAGACAGTAATACTACAGTGAGCCCAGGTACTTGGAGAATCAGTTGGTATTCTGGACAGTAATACTACAGTGAGCCCAGGTACTTGGAGAATCAGTTAGTATTCCAGACAGTAATACTACAGTGAGCCCAGGTACTTGGAGAATCAGTTAGTATTCTGGACTGTAATACTACAGTGAACCTAGATACTTGGAGAAACAGTTAGTATTCTGGACAGTAATACTACAGTGAGCCCAGGTACTTGGAGAATCAGTTGGTATTCCAGACAGTAATACTACAGTGAGCCCAGGTACTTGGAGAATCAGTTGGTATTCTGGACTGTAATACTACAGTGAGCCCAGGTACTTGGAGAATCAGTTAGTATTCTGGACTGTAATACTACAGTGAACCTAGATACTTGGAGAATCAGTTAGTATTCTGGACAGTAATACTACAGTGAGCCCAGGTACTTGGAGAATCAGTTAATATTCCAGACAGTAATACTACAGTGAGCCCAGGTACTTGGAGAATCAGTTAGTATTCCATACAGTAATACTACAGTGAACCCAGATACTTGGAGAATCAGTTAGTATTCCAGACAGTAATACTACAGTGAACCCAGGTACTTGGAGAATCAGTTAGTATTCCAGACAGTAATACTACAGTGAACCTAGATACTTGGAGAATCAGTTAGTATTCTGTATAGTAATACTACAGTGAGCCCAGGTACTTGGAGAATCAGTTGGTATTCTGCACTGTAATACTATAGCCATATTAGAAACATGGTTCAAGGAGTAAGGGGCAGGGTTCACAGCTCATGATCCTAGTGTTCAAATGTAAGAGGTGTTGTTGCATGATCGAGGTGGAATTATGACAGGAGGGGGCATTGCGTTTTGATGTGTTTAGGGAAGATACTTTTTGGTGGAGGAGGTGGGAATGTCTAGTGAGGGTCTACAGGTAGAATTTAGAAACAAGGGGATGATCGGCCCCAGTAGTCACAGGAATGAGAGATGCAAATACAGGGAGATTGCAGGTAGCTGTAAGAATAGTGGGTATTAACAGTAGGTAACATCAACTTCCCTCATATTGACTAGGAATGCCACAGTGCAAAGGGCTTAGGTGGAGTGGAGTATTCTTTTTTGAAGAGGTGACAAAGAAGCTTGACAAGAGCAAGGAGTTAGCTGGGTCTACATGTCTTAACAAGGTCTGATGTGATAGGCTGGGATAACATTTAGATGACATGGGATTCAGGATGAGTTAAAAGTGGTAGTGGAAGGTCATGATTTAGATTGGAAGCCTGTGACCAGTGATGTGCTACAGACCACTGGGACCATGGCTGTTCTTTTATCTATATTAATAATTTAGATGACAACATTGCTAACATGATTAGTAAGTCACCAAAAGCGGTGATGCAGTGGACAGTAAAGGTGATCTAATATTACAATAGGATGAAGAGACAAAGTGGGTCAAGGAGCAGCAGATAGAATCTAACTCAGAGGAGTGTGAAGGATTGCAATTTAGTCAATTAAAACAGGACAGGACTTACACAGTTAATGGCTGGGTCTTGGAGAATTTTTTTTTTAAACAGAGACACTTAGGAGCTCAGGTAAATAGTTTCCTGAAAGTGGCAATGCACACCAACTACGTGGTGAAGAAAGCATTTGGCTTATCTGTTATTAAGACTTTGAGTACAGGAGTTGGGATACCATGTTACAACTGTGCAAATCATCTACACATTTTAAGTATTGTGTACAGATCAGATCACCTGGCTACAAGTCATCTACACGTTTGGATATTGTGTACAGTTCAGGTCACCCAGCTATAAGAATGTCATTTAACTGGAAGATTTACAAAGATGTTACCATATCTGGAGACCATGACTCACAAGGTGAGGCTAAATTGTCTGTCTTGGTGTGCAGGAGAGTGAAACGTGACCATGTCATGACAGGATTGAATAAGATGGTTTGTCACAGTCTTCTTCCCTGTGACATGGAGTCTAAAAGAAAGGGGCGCGTTTTAAAGTGAGAGGGGAAGATATAAGCGATCGAGAGTTTAGAGTAAATGGAGTGAATTGCCAGAGGAAGTTCAGGTGCAAACACAATTACAACTAGATCATTGAACAGGTGCATGGATATAAAGCAGAGATCAGGGGTTCCCAGCCTTTTTTATGCCATGGACCCCTACCAATAACTGAGGGGTCCGTAGACCCCAGGCCTAGGTGGAAAGGGGTCAAAAGGTGGCAGATGGGACTAATTCAGATCAGCCTGAATGAATGGATTGGGCTGATGGGTCTGTTTCCATGACGTATGCCTCTATGACTGGTGAAAGTCTGGATATAAGCAGAAGCTGACTTTGTTTAAAGAGCACCATGTCACTGGAGATACTGTCTAGAGGTGACATCTAAGCATCCTTCAAGAGGGTTAATTCACAAAAGGTGTCCAGTCAGGACAGTATCCCTGCCCAAATACAAAATATCCACATGAACCAACTGGTTGGAGTACTTACCTACATATATAACTTCTTGCTTCTGTGGTCTGAGGTTTCTGCCTGTTTCAAAATGGCATTTACTGTGCCAATGCCCAGGAAGACCATACTGCCTCATTAACTACAGTCAGGTAGTATTTACATCATCCATAATGAAGTGCTTTGAGGAGCAGGTTATGGTGTAAATCATCTTCTGCCTCAGAGATGACCTGGACCTACTCCAATTTGCCTCCTACCCCAACAAGTCAAAGCAGATGCAATTGCGCTGGCTCTTCACTTTTCTATGGACCATCTGGACAACAGCAACTGTTCTGTCAGGCTGCTCATCAACTACAGCTTGGCATTGAACACAACCACCCCATCCAAACTTACTGTCGAGCTTCATGACCTGGGCTCTGTGCCTCCCTCTGCAACTGGACACTTGACTTCCTCATTGACAGTGAGGATTGGTAACACAATTTGCTTCTTAATGACCATTAACAGTGAAATATGCCATTTGTGTCAAATCAAATCAGCCCTCATTTGTCACCATGCTTCTGGCATCCACAATATACTAACTCCAACTCAAACGTCTTTGAGAGTGGAAGGAACCATCGCAGTCATGGGGAAAATGCACAAACTCCTTACGAACAGTGGCAGGAATTGAACCTCAGCTTTACACAGCGCTGTAAAGCATTAGGCAAACCACTACACTACCATGCTGGCCCACCGGGGTAACAGGGCAACAGCAGTGCTTTGAGAAATACCATGGGATCAGTAGGTAGAAGCTCAACAGTCAGATACATTGTCTCCAGTGATGTGGTGCTCCCTCAGGATATAGTCCATGTTTCATGCCAAGACCCTTCTTCAGAACTGGAAAGAATAAAAAGGTGGGGGAGGTATAGGAGGATAACTATAAGGTGATAGGTGAAGCCAGGTGTGTGGGAAAGGTAAAGGGCTGGAAAGCAAGAAATCTGACAGGAGAGTGGACTATGGGATAAAGGAAAGGAGGAGGGGGACTGGGGGAAGATGATAGGCAGATGAGGAGAAGAGGTAAGAGGCTAGAGTGGGGAATAGAATGAGGGAAAGGGAGATGGGAGAAAAGAGAAAAAGAACTGGATTCTTTGACATTATGCAAATGTTTCTGGCAAGATGAGGACTGAGATGTGGTGCAGGGTAGAAAAAGTGATATAAGTAAAGCAGAGTGAATAATAGCTTAGAATTCTGTCTATTAGTTTGAATATTAATGAAATGAAGATGAAATAATTTATTAATTTTATTCTTTCTTCTGTCCCTCCCACACCTTCAGCCTCCCAGGTTATTATAACATGAATTCACTCCTTGTCGGAATGAGTAGCAAGTAGCGACTCAGAGACTGAGCAGCACAGTACGCACTCTGCTCCTTGTCGATAACAAGCCAGCATTGTCTGTTCCTGTTAGATAAGGCTGACCCTGGCATTTACCAGCTCCTATCTGCCTTTGCAGTCAATACAGATGAGAAAGGCTGCTTCTGATAACATAACTACACAGTCATGAACATATTCTGTGCAGTTTATTACTGGCACTTCACAAATTAGACACGTTCCAATACGTATCCTTCTTTGCTGATCATTTCTATTGTTTGTCACAAAGTTAAAAATATTCCAAAGGCATCTCAGGAAGTAATTGATGGGCTTCTCCAGTCTCAAGAGAATTCAAACAACACAAAATTAAGAATGAAATGCTCACAATAAATATACGCCTAGACAACTCTTCTGGTAGAAGTATGACCATAGACCTGGAACATAGAAGAAGATCAGACCCTTCAGCTCACAGTGTCTATGTCCTTTTAAACTAATCCCATATGGTCTAAATCCCTTCATTTTATGCCTGTTCGTGTGCCTAGTTAAATCCCTTTAAATATAATATCTGCTTCCCCTGGCAGCATGTTCCAAATACCTACCACTGTGGTTAAAAAAACAACACACACAAATGCTGGTGGAACACAGCAGGCCAGGCAGCATCTATAGGGAGAAGCGCTGTCGACGTTTCGGGCTGAGACCCTTCGTCAGGACTAACCAAAAGGAAAGATAGTAAGAGATTTGAAAGTAGTGGGGGGAGGGGGAAATGCGAAATGACAGGAGTAGACCGGAGGGGGTGGGATGAAGCTAAGAGCTGGAAAGGTGATTGGCAAAAGTGATACAGAGATGGAGAAGGGAAAGGATCATGGGACGGGAGGCCTCAGGAGAAAGAAGGGGGGGGGGTAAGCACCAGAGGGAGATGGAGAACAGGCAAACAACTAAATATGTCAGGGATGGGGTAAGAAGGGGAGGAGGGGCATTAACAGAAGTTAGAGAAGTCAATGTTCATGCCATCAGGTTGGAGGCTACCCAGCCGGTATATAAGGTGTTGTTCCTCCGACCTGAGTTTGGATTCATTTTGACAATAGAGGAGGCCATGGATAGACATATCAGAATGGGAATGGGACGTGGAATTAAAATGTGTGGTCACTGGGAGATCCTGCTTTCTCTGGCGGACAGAGTGTAGGTGTTCAGCGAAACGGTCTCCCAGTCTGTGTCAGGTCTCACCAATATATAGAAGGCCACACTGGGAGCACTGGACGCAGTATACCACACCAGCCGACTCACAGGTGAAGTGTCACTTCACCTGGAAGGACTGTCTGGGGCCCTGAATGGTGGTGAGGGAGGAAGTGTAAGGGCAGGTGTAGCACTTGTTCCTTTTACAAGGATAAGTGCCAGAAGGGAGATCGGTGGGAAGGGTTGGGGGGGGAACGAGTAGACAAGGGAGTCACGTAGGGAGTGATCCTTGCGAAAAGCAGAAAGGGGGGGGGGGGGGAGGGAAAAATGTGTTTGGTAGTGGGATCCCGCTGGAGGTGGCGGAAGTTACGGAGAATTATATGTTGGACCTGGAGGCTGGTGGGGTGGTAGGTAAGGACAAGGGGAACCCTATCCCGAGTGGGGTGGCGGGTGGATGGGGTGAGGGCAGATGTGCAGGAAATGGGAGAGATTCGTTTGAGAGCAGATGCGGCGGAGACGGAGGAATTGTGAGAAGGGGATAGGCTTTTTGCAAGAGACAGGGTGGGAAGAGGAATAGTCCAGATAGCTGTGAGAGTCTGTGGGCTTATAATAGATATCAGTAGATAGGCCGTCTCCAGAGATGGAGACAGAAAGATCAAGAAAGGGGAGGGAGGTGTCAGAA
This sequence comes from Hypanus sabinus, assembly GCF_030144855.1. Lineage (NCBI taxonomy): Eukaryota > Metazoa > Chordata > Chondrichthyes > Myliobatiformes > Dasyatidae > Hypanus > Hypanus sabinus. Next base: position 84,566,937 of record NC_082722.1, read on the forward strand.
ATGGACCAGGTAAATTTGAAGGCAGGGTGAAAGTTGGAGGCAAAGTTAATGAAGTCGACGAGCTCAGCATGTGTGCAAGAGGGAGCGCCAACGCAGTCGTTGATGTAGCAAAGGAAAAGAGGGGGATGGATACCAGTATAGACTTGGAACATGGACTGTTCCACAAAGCCAACAAAAAGGCAGGCATAACTGGGACCCATACGGGTGCTCATGGCTACACCTTTGGTTTGGAGGAAGTGGGAGGTGCCAAAGGAGAAATTATTGAGAGTAAGAACTAATTCCACTAGACGGAGGAGAGTGGTGGTAGAGGGGAATTGGTTAGGTCTGGAATCCAAAAAAAAAAGCAAAGAGCTTCGAGACCATCTCGGTGGGGGATGGAGGTATATAGGGACTGGACGTCCATGGTGAAAATAAGACGGTGGGGGCCAGGGAACTTAAAATCATTGAAAAAATTCAAATTCAAATTGAAAAAAACTTGCTTTGTAAATCTCCTTAAAACTCCGCCCACCTTAAATATACTACATCTATTTGACACTTCCAAGGGAAAAATATTATCTACCCTCTCTATCCCTCTCATAATTATATACCATTTGGCTAGGTTGCCCCTCAGTCCCTTAGAATCCAGAATAAACAACTCAGATTTGTCTACTCTCTCCCTATAGCTAATACTCTCTAATCCGAGCAATATCCTGGTGAACTCTTCTGTACCCTCTCAAAAACCTCATCCTTTCTCTAATGCAGGGACTAGAACCACATAACATTCCAAAATGTATACAACCAACTTTTATACTCAATAACTTGAGAAAGGCACAATGGGAAGGGGAGTTGAAATGACATGCAACTAGAAGCTGCAGAGTCCAAGTGTTGCACAAAATGATCAAAGTATCTACGCTTCCAAGGTAGAGGATGCCCCATTGAAAGAACCAGATGAAACAGATGAGGTTGTAAAGGGTACATATTCCTTTCTCTGATGCCATGGTGAGAGCAAACGCAATCAACACTTTGTGTTTCACGTGGGTGGCCTACAACCCAATGTTTACACTTTCAGGTTTCAGATAAACCACACCCTCAGTGTTCGCTTTCCACATCCAATCATTTCTGTCCTTTTGTTCACCTTTTCTATTCCCCCATTCACCCCCGAAACCTATAAATGTCAATGGCCCCCATCTCATTCCATGTCTCCATCATCTCTCCACTTGTCACCTTCCAGCCTTTCCCTCTGGCTTCTGTTTGAAACTATATGTCCATTATCCCATAACCTAGTTGGTAACACCTATTACCTACTGGACCTTCCCCTCACTACATATTGACTATTGTTCCTCTGCATTCTCAATCCTAATGCAGGGTTTCAGCCTGAAACTTCAGACATCCGTTTGCCTCAACAGATGGTGCTCGACCTGCTGAGTTCTTCTAACATCAAGCAATCTGTTGCAGGAACTCCAGCATTCATACAAAGAAAATATTCATCCAGGTTTTGGGTTGAAACCTTTTGGGAAGAGCAACTGAATGGCAACACAGGCAAAGTGCTCCAGGAACTCAGCAGGTCAGGCAGCATCTATAAGACCATAAGACCAAAATATATAGGAGCAGAATTAGGCGATTTAGCCCATCGAGTCTATCAACCATTTTATCAAGGGTGATTCATTTCTCTCTCAGCCCCAGTCTCCTGCCTTCTCACCATATCCCTTCAGACCTGATTAATCAAGAACCTATCAACTTCTGTCTTAAATATACCCAGTGACTTGACCTCCACAGTCACCTGTGGGAAAAATTCTACACCACTCTCTGGCTAGGGGAATTCCTCCTCATCTCCATTCTAAATGGACGTCTCACCTTCTGAGGCTGTGTCACCTGGTCATAGACTCCCCACCACCATAGGAAACATCCTTTTCACAATCACTCTATCGAGGCCTTTCAATATTTAGAAAGGTAGAAACATAGAAAACCTAGAGCACAATACAGGCTCTTCAGCTCACAAAGCTGTGCCGAACATGTCCCTACCTTAGAAATATCTAGGCTAACCCATAGTCCTCTAGTTTTCTAAGCTCCATGTATCTGTCCAGGAGTCTCTTAAAAGACCCTATCGTTTCCACCTTCACCACCATTGCCGGCAGCCCATTCCACGCACTCACCACTCTCCGAGTAAAAAAAAATTAACCCTGACATTTCCTCTGTACCTAATTCAAAGCACCTTAAAACAATGCCCTCTCATGCTAGCCATTTCAGCTCTGGGAAAAAGCCTCTGACTATCCACATGATTAACACCTTTCATTATCTTGTACACCTCTATCAGGTCACCTCCCCTCCTCTGTGGTACCAACGAGAAAAGGCCGAGATCACTCAAACTATTCTCATAAGGCATGCTCTCCAATCCTTGTAAATCTCCTCTGCACCCTTTCTATGGTTTCCACGTCCTTCCTGTAGTGAGGTGACCAGAATTGAATGTGGTAGTCCAAGTGTCCCATATAGCTGCAACATTACCTCCCAGCTCTTGAACTCAGTCCCACAGTTGATGTCGGCCAATGTTTCGTATGCCTTCTCAACCACAGAGTCAACTTGTGCAGCAGCTTTGAGTGTCCTATGGACTCGGACCCCAAGATCCCTCTGATCCTCCACACTGCCAAGAGTCTTGCCATTAATGCTATATTTTGCCATCATATTTGACCCACCAAAATGAACCACCTCACACTTATCTGGGTTGAACTCTTTCTGCCATTTCTCAGCCCACTTTTGCATCCTATCAATGTCCTGCTCCAACCTCTGACAGCCCTCCACGCTATCCATAACACCCCTAACCTTTGTTTCATCAGCAAATTCATTAACCCATCCCTCCATTTTCTGATCCAGGTCCCTTATAATAATCACGAAGAGTAGGAGTCCCAGAACAGATCCCTGAGGCACACCACTGGTCACCGGCCTCCTTGCAGAATATGACCCGTCTACAACCACTCTTTGCTTTCTGTGGGCAGGCCAGTTCTGGATCCACAAAGCAATGTCCCCTTGGATCCCATGTCTCCTTACTTTCTTATTTTTTGTAATTTATTTTTTTATTGAAGTTCATCATCAAACAAATATTTCCATAAGATGTATTTCAGACATTGTACATATATATCATATAATCATATATATCACAAATCTCCACAAAATATTTATCTGAGGTACACACTTATAGAAAAGAGTGGAAAGAAAAAACAAGCAAAAGGAAAGAACTATGTACAAGTAGGGAGTGATCTTTTTTTTTAACAACAGATTCATCGATTTGTGAGAATAAAATCAGGCCTATGAGGCATTATGTAGTTAAACCATTTTTCCCAGTATGAATCAAATTGTTCCAAATTGGATAAAATTCTCTTACATTTGATTGGATTTAATAGACCATTGACATTAAAAGAAATGAATTTTACCTTGTCCTTAGCCATCTGTATTTATCTGTCAATGTATCATTGAAATTAGAATAAAACTTAATCGATCTACTCCCTGAACAAATAAGAACCAAGAACCGCAAATAATAACAAAAATGGCAACGAACGTGTGATTCCAAGGCCTCTAGTAGATGACCCTGCATTGAGCTAGAGGAAATGTCTAGCTGTGGGGGATAACCCCTCCTATTTGAGTTGAGGGCCCCCATTGCAGTATTCATAAAAGTCAGTGAACAAATCCATTACACAGAAAAGATTTCCCTGTGTACTCCTCATATATATATACTTACACACACACACACACACACACACTACATTCACATATATATTCTCATTTTGGTGGGGGAAAAAGGAGTAAGTGAGTGAATAAAGAATAACAACTAAGTAATATAAAATCCATATTATAATAAGTATTTCTCAAGATAGGTATATCACCGTCTACTTTTGCTTCTGTTTAGCTTCTCAACATTTTTAAAGTCAGCCAAACCTTATGGCTCTTCTAAAGGGGGTGAGGACTGTCTTTGGGAAACTCCTGGTCTCTTCCTGATATATTTCTCTCGGCCTCCTCCTGTCTCCTGCCTTCTCGATTCTCGCACTATTTCCCAAGCAGAGCAGGATAATTCCTCAGTCAGGCTTTCCCTCATTTTGGTCACGCTGACGGGCAACCCTCTGGCCTTCATGTCTGTAGTCGCCTCTTCCACTGTCTGGTACAACAGCGTCCCATTGTCATAAAACACTCGAAGTTTAGCAGGGTATGGAGTTTGAAATCTAATCTTTTTTGCTTTAGAACACGCTTTACTTCAGAGTATTCTTTGCGTTTCTGCAGGACCGCGGGGGGTAATCTTGGTCGAAATATATTAATTCATCGTCGAAAAACACTCTCTTCTTACCCCAGGCCCTTCGTAGAATCTCTGCCTTGGTGCTGTACTGAAGGAATTTTATTATTATTGAGCGTGGCTTTCTATCCTGGGTAGGTTTTGGGACTAACGCACGGTGGGCTCTTTCGACTTCCAGCTCCATAGCCAAGGGAAGCTCCAGCCCGTCCCGCAGTAACTTTCCAACAAACTCCGTCATAGACGAGCCCTCCGCTCCTTCGGGAACGTTGTAGATTCTGATATTTTTCCGCTGTGATCTTCCCTCCAGGTCAAGCAGTTTACCTTCTTGGTGATGTATGATTTTTATTGTCTTGCTCAGTATCCGTTCCACGTTTTGAACGCGATCTTCCACCTTCTCAATTCGAATCTCTGCCACTGCTATTTTTTGATCGACGCTGGCGAGCTCTGCCTTAATATCAGGGAGCTGCTGCTTTATTTCTTTCTGGATCTCCATTATTTCTTTCAGGATTTCGATCATATTCGCCACTTCGACTGAATGAGGCCAGCAGCCGCCTCGCTAGCACGCGGTCGGGTAGGAGAGCCGCTCGCTGCACTCTCGGCCGCAGGCTCCACAGTGTCGCTTTTTTTATTTCCATTCTTTATCCCCATTCTTGCTGCTCTTTTCAGTTCAAATATTTTTCAAAAAATATTATATTTGATGGGATAACGGGGCTTAATATGCGTTTTTCCGGAGGAGCTCGTGACTTAAGCTGCCATTCTCGACGATGACATCACCAGAACTGACACCTCCTTACTTCCTCAATAAGCCTTGCATGGGGCACCTTATCAAATGCCTTGCTGAAATCTATATACACTACATCTACAGCTCTTCCTTCATCAATGTGTTTAGTTACATCCTCAAAGAATTAAATCAGACTCGTAAGGCACGACCTGCCTTTGATAAAGCCATACTGACTATTTCTAATCATATTATGCCTCTCCAAATGTTCAGGATCTTTTCAATCAACTTACCAACCACTGAAGTAAGACTCACCGGTCTATAATTTCCTGGGCTATCTCTACTCCCTTTCTTGAAAAAGGAAACAACATCCACAAGCCTCCAATCCTTCAGAATCTCTCTCATCCCCATTGATGATGCAAAGATCATTGCCAGAGGCTCAGCAATCTCCTCCCTTGCCTCCCACAGTAGCCTGGGGTACATTTCATCTGGTCCCAGTGACTTATCCAACTTGATGCTTTTCAAATGCTCCAACACATCCTCTTTCTTAATGTCTATATGCTCAAGCTTTTCAGTCTGCTGTAAGTCATCCCTACAGTCGCCAAGGTCCTTTTCCATAGTGAATACTGAAGCAAAGTATTCATTAAGTACCTCTGATATCTCCTCCAGTTCCGTACACACTTTTCCACTTGATTGGTCCTATTCTCTCACATCTTATCCTCTTGCTCCTCACATACTTGTAGAATGCCTTGGGGATTTCCTTAATCCTGTCCACCAAAACCTTCTCATGGCCCATTCTGACTCTCCTAATTTCGTTCTTGTTCCTTCCTGCTGGCCTTATAATCTTCTGGATCTCTATCATTACCTAGTTTTTTGAACCTTTCGTAAGCTCTTCTCTTCTTGACTAGATTTACAACAGCCTTGTACACCACGGTTCCTGTACCCTACCATCCTTACCCTGTCTCATTGGAATGTACCTATGCAGAACTCCACGCAAGTATCCCCTGAACATTTGCCACATTTCTTCTGTACGTTTCCCTGAGAACATCTGTTTCCAATTTATGCTTTGATAGGTTTATCTCATTGATAGGTTTCAATGAGATCCCCCTCTCATTCTTCTGAATTCTAGTGAGTAAAGGCCCAGAGCCATCAAATGCTCCTCATATGATAAGCCTTTCAATCCTGGAATCATTTTTGTGAAACTCCTTCGAACCTTCTCTATTGTAAGCACATCCTTTCTCAGAGAAGGAGCCCAAAACTGCTCACAATACTCCAAGTGAGGCTTCACCAGTGCCTTATAAAGCCTCAACATTACATCCTTGCTTTTATATTCTAATCCTCTTGAAATAAAAGCTATTGTTGCATTTGCCTTCCTCACCACCGACTCAACCTGCAAAGTAATTTTTTAGGAATCCTGCATGAGGACTCCCATGTCCCTCTGTAGCTCAGGTTTTTGAATTTTCTCTACATTTAAAGAGAGAGAACTGGGAAATCAGGTTTGCTAAAGCAGACAGAGGATAGTCACCTAGTTTACTCTTGGTTTCACCAATAGAGTTCTTCCAGCAGCTTGTTTGTGATCCAGATTCCAGCATCTGCACTCTCTGATCTCCAAGTACATGAGATATGCAGGCAAGCCTGCAACGTAGATAACACAGCAGACACAAGCTCCTACAAACATGTGATAAAGATTCAATGCTCAGTTCTAGAAATGTAGATCGAATGAAATATATTGGCCAGGCCACTTGCCAGAACCTCCAGCATTCTACCCACTGAGATCTGTTACCGACACCCAAGACTTTGGGTTAACATATTTTTGGTTGCTCAAAGCGCACAGCACCCTCTCACAACTGGTATGATAACAGTCTACAGATTTATTCAGAATAAGCAGCTAGGCAACTGAACAGATTATCTCATGCTGGACATTTTACTATTTGATTGGCATCATTGACATTAGAATTCCCTAGGCTTGGGCTAGCATCTGCTGACCAGCTGAGTGATGGCTTCTGGCCTAACAGATGAGTGAAATGGCTGAAGGCATATACTGCAAAGATACATGATGCTGAGCAAGCGGTAGTTTGAATAAGTAATAAATCAGAGAATGCAAAAAGTGAGACAGCAAAAAGAAGAAGAAGTGCACAAACCAAAGAACAATTTGTCAGCAACACTCACAAAATGCTGGAGGAACTCAGCAGGCTAGGCAGCATCTATGGAAAAGAATGCAGTCGATGTTTCAGGCTGAGACCCTTCATCAGGACTGGAAAAAAAAGATGAGGAGTCAGAGAAAGAAAGTGGAGGAAGGGGAGGAAGAAGAGCGGTAGGTGAAAATGGGAGGGGGAAGGGTTGAAGTAGAGGTGGGAAGTTGACTTGTGAAAGAGATACAGGCTGGAGAAAGCGGAATTTAATAGGAGAGGAAAAGAGGAGGAGCACCAACGGAGGGTGATAAGGTGAGAGAGGGAAATGGGAATGGGAAATGTATCACCTCCCTCTGGTGCTCTTCTCCTATTCTTTCTTCCATGGCCTTCTGTCCTCTCCTATAAGATTCCTCCTTCTCCAGCCCTATCTCCTTCACCAATCAACTTCCCATCACCCCTCCTCCCACCTCCGGTTTCACCTATCACCTTGTAGTTCCTTCTCCCCTCCCTCTACTTTCTTACTCTGACTCCTCATCTTTTTTTTCCAGCCCTGATGAAGGGTTTCGGCCCAAAACATCAACTGTACTTTTTTCCATAGATGCTGCCTGGCCTGCTGAGTTCCTCCAGCATTGTGTGTGTGTTGCTTGGATTTCCAGCATCTGCAGATTTTCTCTTGTTTGTGATTGAACAATTTGTTCTCACTTTTGGGCTGCCTGATCGGTACTGAATCCCACCACGTGAGGGAGTTGCTGAGCTGTGTGGCAGAAGCCTCCAACCCCAGATCTACGAGCTGTCTCCAGCCTTTAATCTGCTTCCACAAATAAGTATTGATGACTCAAGCCCTAATCAATGAACAAAATGAAATAACAGACAGTAGATAGTCTCAAGATCATACAACATCTGCATAGAAAGGAACAAGAGTTCAGGTCAGAAACCATTCTTTAGAACAACTGACCTGAAACATGAGTTTATTCCAGAGGTGCTGTATGAATTGCGTGCATTATCTGTAAAAGATTAGAAAACCTCAGCAGATCAGGCAGCATTATGGAAAGGGCACAGCCTCAAAATATAAGGATGTGGAGAGGATGTTTCCTATAGTGGGAGAATCTAGGACCAGAGGGCACAGCCTCAGAATATAAGGACCATCCTTTAAAACAGAGGTAAAGAGAAATTTCTTTAGCCAGGGGCTGGTGAATCTGTTAAATTCATTACCACAGATGGCTGTGGAGGCCAAATCATTGGGTATATTGGAAGGTTGATATGTTCATGATCAGTCAGTGAGTCAAAGGTTATGGGGAGAAGGTGGGAGAATAAGGTTGAGTCGGATAATAAAACATCCATGATGCATTTAATAGCAGAGCAGATTAAATGGGCTGAATGGTCTAACTCTGCTCCTATGTCTTATGGTCTAAACTAATTTTTTACACTGATGATAGTGCATCAGCTACTACTAATATGAAATATTAGCATTCTCTCCCCACAGGTGCTTCCTGACTTGCAGAGTACTTTGTTTTTTTTAAATTTACACCCCAGATTACCAGCAACCACTAATTGTATTCATGTCTTGATTTTAATGGGCCAGTTATGAGCCTTATAACTCCTACATTCCAGTCTGTCTGGATTACAGTGCAAAGGTTTTAAATGGCTATATAACAGTTTCTTCCCCCAAGCTATCAGACTCCTCAATACCCAGAGCCTGGACTGACACCTTACAGCCCTATTGATCTTTTTTTTATTTATGGTAATGCCTGCATTGTTTTGTGCACTTTATCCAGTCCTGGGTAGGTCTGTAATCTAATGTAGCTGCTTTTTTTTCTCTCTCTCTGTTGTTTTTTTCTGTAGTTCAGTCTAGTTTTTGTACTGTGTCATGTAACAGCATGGTCCTGAAAAACGTTGTCTCTTTTTTACTACGTACTGTACATAGCAGTTATGGTCGAAATGACAATAAAAGTGACTTGACTTGATTTGCTCAGAGTTGGGTTGTTCTAGTTAGAGCATCGGAGGCTGATGGGACTTGACTGAGGCTTTTACAATTACTGTATAAAAGACGTAAATAAGGTAAACGGTCAGAATCTGCTCTGCAGGTAAACAACATCAAACACCAGAGGGCATGCTTTTAAGAGTAAAGGGAAAAGTTGAAAAGTGGTGTGACAGGCGAGTTCTTACACCAAAAGTATTATGAACCTAGATTAGTTACTGGGTAATAGTGGAATAATTGGAAATAGTAATATATTTGGTTTATTATTGCCTTACACAGAAACATACAGGGAGAAGCTTGTCATGCATACTGTTCATGCAGATCAAATCATTATCGACTTTGGTGTTTGGTGTTTAATATGATTATCTTTAAGCAGCTGGTGGGTAAATTGTCCTCGTTGGATCTCAACACCTCCCTCTGTAACTGGATCTTGGACCTTGACCAAAAGGCTACAGTCAGTGCATATTGGCAGCACCATCTCTAACTCCATCACGCTGAGTACCAGTGCACCCGCCAGGGCTGTGTGCTCAGCCTGCTGCTGTTCATGCTGCTGATACATGACTGTACTGCTAGAACCAGTTCAAACCAAATCATCAAGTTTGCTGATGACACAACAGTGGTTGGTTGGCCTCATCAACAACAACAATGAGATGTCATGCAGAGAGGGGGTACAGTAGCTGGTAGAATGTTGTGAGCACAACAACTTGAGTCTCAATGTGGATAAGACCTAAGAGATTGGCGTATTGCTCATGTGGTTCCATTATTTAAAAAGGGTTCTAAGAGTAAACCTAGCAATTATCGGCCTGCAAGTCTGATGTCAGTGGTGGGTAAGTTAATGGGAAGTATTCTTAGAGATGGTATATATAATTATCTGGATAGACAGGGTCTGATTAGGAACAGTCAGCATGAATTTGTGCGTGGAAGGTCATGATTGACAAATCTTATTGAATTTTTTGAAGAGGTTACTAGGAAAGTTGATGAGGGTAAAGCAGTGGATGTTGTCTATATGGACTTCAGTAAGGCCTTTGACATGGTTCCACATGGAAGGTTAGTTAGGAAGGTTCAATCGTTAGGTATTAATATTGAAGTAGTAAAATGGATTCAACAGTGGCTGGATGGGAGATGCCAGAGAGTAGTGGTGGATAACTGTTTGTCAGGTTGGAGGCCGGTGACTAGTGGTGTGCCTCAGGGATCTGTACTGGGTCCAATGTTGTTTGTCAAATTCATTAATGATCTGGATGATGGGGTGGTAAATTGGATTAGTAAGTATGCAGATGATACTAAGATAGGTGGCATTGTGGATAATGAAGTAAGTTTTCAAAGCTTGCAGAGAGATTTAGGCCAGTTAGAAAACTGGGATGAAAGATGGCAGATGGAGTTTAATGCTGATAAGTGTGAGGTGCTACATTTTGGTCGGACTAATCAAAATAGGACATAGATGGTAGGGCATTGAGGAATGCAGTAGAACAGAGTGATCTAGGAATAATGGTGCATAGTTCCCTAAAGGTGGAATCTCACTTGGATAGGGTAGTGAAGAAAGCTTTTGGTATGCTGGCCTTTATAAATCAGAGCATTGAGTACAGGAGTTGGGATGTAATGTTCAAATTGTACAAGGCATTGGTGAGGCCAAATTTGGAATATTGTGTACAGTTCTGGTCACCGAATTATAGGAAAGATGACAACAAAATAGAGAGAGTACAGAGAAGATTTATTAGAATTTTAAACAACACCACACACAAAATGCTGGTGGAACACAGCAGGCCAGGCAGCATTTTGTGTGTGTTGTTTGAATTTCCAGCATCTGCAGATTTCCTCTTGTTTGCTTATTAGAATTTTACCTGGGTTTCAGCATCTAAGTTACAGAGAAAGGTTGAACAAGTTAGGTCTTTGTTCTTTGGAGCGTAGAAGATTGAGGGGGGACTTGATAGAGGTATTTAAAATTATGAGGGGGATAGATAGAGTTGATGTGGATAGGCTTTTTCCATTGAGAGTAGGGGAGATTCAAACAAGAGGACATGAGTTGAGAGTTAAGGGGCAAAAGTTTAAGGGTAACACGAGGGGGAACTTCTTTACTCAGAGAGTGGTAGCTGTGTGGATCGAGCTTCCAGTAGAAGTGGTAGAGGCAGGTTCGATATTGTAATTTTAAAAAAATTGGATAGGTATATGGACAGGAAAGGAATGGAGGGTTATGAGCTAAGTTCAGGTAGGTAGGACTAGGTGAGAGTAAGCGTTCGGCACGGACTAGAAGAGCCAAGGTGGCCTATTTCTGTGCTGTAATTGTTATATAGTTATATATGATTGTGAACTTTAGGAAGGTACAGGCTGACCAGTCCTCATTGCACATACATTGCTCCTCCATGAAGAATTATGAGCAGAAGTTTCAGGGGGAGGGGGAAGAGACACAATGGATTATCTCACCTGGCCACTCAACACCAGCTCTTTGGTCAGGAAATCACAGCAGAGTCTCCTCTTCCTGAGATTACAGCCCTATCCCATTCTAACCAATGTTTCCAGGAGCATCTCTGAGCATGCTGATCAGCTGCATCACTATCTGGTACGGAAATTGATGGCAAGTCCCGTCAAAGCATTGCGAAAGCTGCTGAGAGGGTCATCGGGATCTCTCTTCCACCCAGTACGCTGGTATGCAGGGCCCTTAGCATTGTCAATGATCGAACCATCCATTCAACAAATCTCTTTGACCCCCCTATCATCAGGCAAGAAGTACATTAGGACAAGAACTGTTCGGGTGGGAAACAGCTTCTTCTCCCACACCATAAGACTATTGAACTCACTGCCACCACCCAGAGCTCATTACTTATAAAGTCCCAATAGCACTATACTGTTTACTTCTTAAACTTTTGTCATAAATGCATCTTATGCTAATCCAGAATATTTTTATTTTTTGTGGTGTCATTACTTTGTGTGTTGTGTGTGAATTATATGTAGTGTGTTATGCACCGTGGTCTAGAGGAACATTGTTTCAATTAGCTATATAAATGTAAACAGTTGAATGACAAAGCGGCAACTTGGATCCACTTGAGTGGAGGCCCCAATTTGCCTACTGAAGCAACAGGTCTACAGCAGATGCTGTCTCATTAAATACCTGGACAGCAGAGATGCATACATCAGGATGCTCTTTATCAATTACAGCTATGCCCTTAATACCATCATTCCCGCTAATCAGTAAACTCCAGAACCTGGGCCTCATACCACCTTGTGCAATTGGATCCTGGATTTCCTCACTTGTAGACCCCAGTCAGTTCGGATTGGCAAAAACATCTCCTCCACGATCTCCATCAGCACAGCAGGGATGTGCACTCGGCCTCCTGCTCCACTTGCTTTACACCTATGACTGTGTGGCAAGTACAGCATATACAAGTTTGCTGATGACACCACAGTTGTGGGCTGTATCTAAAGGTGGTGATGAATCAGCATACAGGAGGGAGGTTGACAATTTGGCTGAATGGTGTCATAACAACAACCTCTCACTCAATGTCTAAGACCAAGGAACTGATAGTAGACTTCAGGAGAGGGAAACCAGAGGTCCATGAGCCAGTAATCATCGGAGAATCAGAGGTGGAGAGGATCAGTAACTTTAAATTCCTGAGTGTCAATATCTCAGAGGACCTGTCCTGAACCCAGCATATAAATATTATTGCTTAAAAAGCACAACAGCACTTCAATTTCCTAAGGAGTTTGCAGAGATTTGGCATGTCATCAAAAACTTTGGCAAAATTTTATGCATGTGTTGTGGAAAGTGTGCTGACTGGTTGCATTATGGCCTAGTATGGGAACACCAATGCTTTTGAATGGCAAATCCTACTAAAGGTAGTTGATTTGGACCAGTAGATCATGGGTTAAACCTTCTGAACCATTGAGCACATCTACATGAAATGTTGCCACAGGAAAGCAGCATCCATCAAAGATCCTCACCACCCAGGCCATGCACTTTTCTTGCTGCTGCCATCAGGTAGAAGGTACAAGAGCCTCAGAACTCACACCACCAGGTTCAAGAACAGCTACTATCCGTCAAACATCAGACTCTTGAATAAAACAGGATAGCTACACTCATTTAGGAACTCTGTTACATTGTTATTTCATTCCTGTTATTTATTGCTGGTTATTATCAATACAGTTTGTTTACAGTTCACAGATTTTACAGTTTACAGATCCTGTTTACAGTTACTGTTCTATAGGTTTGCTAAGTACACCCATAGAAAAAGAAACATGGAGTTGTATGCGGTGATATGTATGTACTCTGATAATAAATATACTTTGAATTTTGAACTTTGACAATAAACTTGAACTTATACGGTGCATTGAGGTAGCAGGCATTTGGTATCTCACATCGTCTCTATCTCCACAAGACTCTGGAGACATCCATCCAGAATATTCATCTAAAGATTTGATAGGTTTTCATAGAAATGAAATTCATTGCTTATTCTTCAGATGGAAGCTGTTACCCTGATCTTTGAGGATGAATCAATTCCTGCTTACATTTCTCAAGACGGTATTTAATTTCTCAGTAATAGCCACCAACTCTCACTCCTGATGAACTTTGGACTTGTGGTAGGTCCTCCAGTGGTGAAGATACAGAAAAATGACCACTAATAGGAACAACAGCTGAGGGAAACACTTTAACAAGATTTTTTTTTCTGCCTTTATAACTTTTAACAGTAAAATCACCCCAAGCTTTTTCCAGGGACATCAAACAAGCTTGAAAAACTAGGGCAATACACCAGACAGACAAAGTTTGTTTAAAGGAGCACCTTAGAGAACAAGAGAAGTTCAGAAACAGAATTCTAGAATGTAGAGCTATGGCTTCCAAAAGCCCAGCTATTTTTAAAGAAGAATTAAAACTCAGGGATGTTCAGATACCCAACTGGAATGTAATGGCTAACCATGCTGACAATTCATAATCAATCCTCATTTCTCCAAGTGCTGGTAAATCCCGTCCCTCAGAATCCCCTCCAGTAACTTTCATACCAACAGTTAGGCTCAGAGGCCTGTGGTTCCCTAATGAGTTGTTGCAACCTTTCATAAATAAATACAAAACATTAGCCACCTTTGAAACCTTCCAGATGCTCGATCCCAGCTAAAGATGATATAAACAAGGGTGTCAGAGGTTATGGGAAGAAAGGAGGAGAATGGGTTGACAGAATCATAAATTTGCCATGATTGAATGACAGAGCAGTCTTAATAGGCCGATTCTGCTATGATGTCTTTATCCATGTCCCCTGGAACTTGTTGCAATTTTATTTTCAAATAAGCTTCTCACAATGCCCTAGAATACACTTGGGTAGGCCTCAGGGATCCCAAACACCTCCTCTATTATCATGGGACTATTTTCCAGTAAATCAACTACTCAGTGCCATTAACACCTTAATCTCCATGACTCTCTCCACAGTGAAAACAGGTGACAAATATTCATTTAGCAGTTGATCCATTCTACTGTAGAAGCACACACAAATAACCACGTTGTTTCCTAACGTGACTTACTCTCTCCACTGTTAGCCTTTTGCACTTAATACACACAATCATAGAAACTCTTGGCAACAGATGAGCACAGGTAAATGTAGCATGTTTATGACCGAAAAACTAAGAATGGAGTTGGATTGCAGTTGCATCAGCATTACAGAAGGTTTGGAGGTTGAAAAACACAAGGAGAAATACCTTACCTTTATTTCAACCTAGCATGTCATCAGATAATCTTGATTAAAATTGTTTTGGCACAATGCAAAAGCAGAAACCTGATTGAAGAGATTCAAATATACAATTCTGAAAAAGAGAAACATGGATCAGAAGAATATTGTATAGGGAATCAAGGAAAACAATCTGCAAAGCCAGAGAATTAAAGATATTTTTTGAGAGGCAACATAATCAGATTTCTAGTTTCTCAGCACCCAATCATTAGTCCAGACAGCTTTATGTGAATTGCCCGCCCTAGTTAGAATCCTTCTCATATCAGCTGTGGCTGACAGAATACCTGCTCCTCGGGGGAAGGAAGGCCTTCCTCGTCAGCACATCCTTCTACATATCAAACCGTGCAAAAAAGGCATTCAGTCTATCAGGAAGAGAGGTGTCACTATTGTTAACTTGTAGTCCATTATGATCTGAAGGCCCTGCCAAATGCACCTCGTCTCTCTGACTTCACAGAAATGGCTGAATATTTAAAGGGCAGTAGAAAACATATCCCAGAAACCAGCAATGTTGACTAGGAAAAGGAGCCAAAAGGGCAAGTAAGGTGGTCACCAAGATAACTCAAAAACAGCAGAAATAAAGCATAAAAATGATGGGATGATGAAAATCAAAATAAAAAAACTCAAAATGCTGTAAACACTCAGTAGGTCGGGCAGCATCTGTGGAGAGAGTAGTTGACACTTCAGATTGACGACAACACTTGGAAATACAGTACCTGTAAAGTATTCATCCCCCCCTTAGAAGTTTTCATGTTTTATAACATTGAATCACAGTGGGTTTAATATGGCTTTTTTGATACTGATCAACAGAAAAAGATTCTTATATGTCAAAGTGAAAACAGATTTCTACTAAGTGATCTAAATTAATTACAAATATAAAACACAAAATAACTGATTGCATAGATATTCACCCCCTTTAATATGACACACAAAATCATCTCTGGTGGTGCCAATTGGTTTTTACAAGTCACATAATTAGTTAAATGGAGATCTGTTTTTGGAGACCAGTGTGCAGTCAAGGTGTTTCAATTGATTGTAGTAAAAATACACCTGTACCAGGAAGGTCCAACTGCTAGTGAGTCAGTATCCTGGCAAAAACTACTCCATGAAGACAAAATAGCTGCTCTACCTGACTCTGCTTTGGACACTTTTAACTTGCACTGGACACTTATATCTTGATTTTAACTGACATGTGGCTGTTGTGTTTTACTATTTATTGTTGCATTTGTTATGTTATGATTGCATTTGCCCCTGGGAAATACTGTCTCATTCTGCCCTGCAAAGCTGATGTATGGTTAGAATGACAATAAAGTTTTTGAATCTTGAAAAGAACACTCCAAGCAAATCTGCATGAAGGATTTTGAAAAGCACAGGTCAGGAGTCAGGTTATTCCAGTGAGAGGGTCTCCCAAGGAACTACATCTGTGTGAAGTACATTCAGCTGCAGCTTCTTGAAGACCGTGATAGGGATCTGGAGCATCAGCTGGATGACCTTCAGCTTGTATGGGAAAGTGAGGAGAAATTTGATCAGAGTTACAGGGAAGTGGTCACCCTGAAGTTGCAGGAGGCGAGTATCTGGGTGACTGTCAGGAGAAATGGAAATGTGCTGAATAGGCAATTACCACAGGGCATCCCTGTGGCCATTCCCCTCAATAAGTACACCATTTTGGATCACAAACAAGAGAAAATCTGAAGTTGCTGGAAATCAAGCAACACGCATAAAATGCTGAAGGAACTCAGTAGGCCAGGCAGCATCTATGGAAAAGAGCACAGTCGATGTTTTGGGTAAAGACCCTTCATCAGGATTGATAAATTGTGGATGACCTTGTTGCACATTTATAGATTGTCAGGTATGATATTTTGTCCATCACTGAATTGTGGCTGAAGGATGGTTGTAGTTGAGAGCTGAATGTCCAAGGGATAGGAAGGTTGGCAGAAGGGGCGGTGTGACTCTGCTGGTAAAGAATGGCATCAAGTCACTGGAAAGATGAGACATAGGATAGGAAGATGTTGAATCCTTGTGCGTTGATTTAAGAAACTGCAAGGGTAAAAGGATCCTGATGGCAGTTATATACTGGCCTCCCCACAGTAGCTGGGATGTGGACCACAGATTTAACCAGGAAATAGAAAAGGCGAGTCAAAGGCATGTTATGATAGTCGATTGGGAAAATCAGGTTTAGTCCGTGAACCAGTAGGGTTGGTCGGTACCATCTGAGGAGAATAATGCTCATAGTGATTTTTGTCAAGGTATACATCTCTCGAGTTAGAAAATATGAGATAGCATTGCACCAATGTTAGCTTTAAGTGCGCTATCATGCATTTTATAACACTACCCTAAAATAAGCATTTCTGAAAAGTGGCCAATATAAAGTACAACATATATATTCAACCTAGTGGCATTTTGTCATCAGTGATCCCTCAACATTGAAATTTGTCACAACGATAGCTGAGTTCAAGCACTTTTCATCAAAAGTTGTCATAAAATTCTATATTGAAAACTATGTCATTGGTGGCACTCACAGTACAGTGCCCAATTTCAGTAGAGTGAATCATTTCATTTTTAGAAAAAATATTTGTCTGTTGTTTATTTTGGAAAAGTCAATAAAAACCCCAGGACACATATAATCACATGGATTTGTAGAGAATTTGTTCAGGAATTGAAATAAGTAATCACTTTTTGTATATATTCCATATTAACATCAGTACAGCAGAAAGTGTTACCCCCCCCCCCCCCAGGTAAAAAACCTCATTTGGAGAGATTTCTGGAGTTTTATCAATGTCATGATATTTTCCATATCGTTGTATCAAATCAAAACAATCTTAAGCTTTTGTCATGGCATATAGAATTACAGTACAATAATTCAAATGTGAGGATCCACATGGCCATAACCTAGGCCCCATTTGGTTGTAAACTGAATATATTTAATCAAAGACTGCTTTCCATACTTTGTTTTCCATACTTTCATAACCTATGAATAATCATAATAATTTCCACGTCTTCCACATCTTCATCTGAACTTTCCACACTCTCTGAGGTGGATGCCTGGTTCTCACAGTCTGCCGGCCTACACGTGTCAGTGCACCTGAGGCCATTTGCAACACACATTCATCTTGGGAGTGAACATTTTTTTGGACAGTTACAGGCCAGTAGATCCAGGATGGCATCGGGTGCTGGCTGGCCTTCCATCCAGTACACCACCAACTGTTCAGTTTCCTCTTCTCTCTCCATCTTCCATCCTCTGCCAACAGGGCTTGGCATTTGTGGGTCCTTCTCCAAACATCTCCATATACCAGCCTGGTAGCTGGCTCGCTGTGCATGTTTTGTTAAGCAGTCCTTGCGTGGTGGGAGTTGATGACTTTCAATTCCACCTTTTTTGGCACAGAAAAGGTGATACCTGAGCTCATTGACCTTGGTGGTCGATGTTTTTGGGGCATACAGGAGACATATAAATGCCTCCAGTTTGTCCATCAGTTCTGGTGAGGTCCCATTCCTGACCCAACTCCAAGAATGTGTCCTGAGTTTCCCTGTTGCTGGTCGGAAGTTTTAGGGCACTTGTCTTCCCTTTGCCCGCAAAAGCTCTTCCAGTGTCACATCCCATATATGTGTGCAAACCAATGAGAGCCCAATAAACCTCTATGTCAACAGTGGCAGCAACCTTCCTGATGTCTACAAGCCTTGTATGGGTTCTAATCCCATACTTCTGAAACAATGGGGTCTCAATCTTGTCACAAAATACTAAAGACATGATAAAGACATCTGTGTCTTCTGAGCAGATCACTACGGATTGGTATCTCTCTCTTGTGGCATAGGCAGCATGGAGAAGTAGGCAGCCATCTGCTTCTTCTTGTTGACACTGAAGAGCTGACACCTCCTCACTGTCTTGAGATATGATTCTGTAACATTTGTCATTCACAGCTGCATACAGAATCTTCTCCTGTAGCTCTGCTCTGTACTCCACCTTCCTCCATTCATGGACTATGAAGCTAATGAGACTATTTCTGTTGCTGCCTTTGGTCAGGAAGCTCCTCCCTTGCCTCACCATCTGTGTGCCTGTGATACCTTGCAACTCATGACCAGTCTCTTCACCCCGTAGAGATCTTTCACTATTCTTGATAGAGTTCTCCTTGTACGTGTCGAACACAACATCTATTCTGCTACTCTGACTGCCTTCCCTCAGAGCCATACCCAGAATTGTTGTGGCAACATCTCTGAAAGTAACTTGATCACCTTTCACTCTTTAGACCAAGTTCATTCCATCAACCACTGTAGCAGAGTTTCCTGGGAGTTGCTCTTCTACTGCTACATTTTTCTGCAAGGTTGTGGCTAAAGTAGCTTTATTTGTCTTTCCTCCGTCTCCACCGCATCTGCTCTCAGGATGAGGCTTTTCTTTCCAGGATGAAGGAGATGTCTTCCTTTTTTAAACAAAGGGGCTTCCCTTCGTCCACCATCAACTCTGCTCTCAAATGCATCTCTCCCATTTCCTGCACATCTGCCCTCACCCCATCCACCCACCACCCCACTCGGGATAGGGTTCCCCTTGTCCTTACCTACCACCCCACCAGCTTCCAGGTTCAACATATAATTCTCCGTAACTTCCGCCACCTCCAACGGGATCCCACTACCAAACACATTTTTCCCTCCCCCCCCCCTTCTGCTTTTCGCAGGGATCGCTCCCTATGCGACTCCCTTGTCCACTCGTCCCCCCCCCATCCCTTCCCACCGATCTCCCTCCTGGCACTTATCCTTGTAAACGGAACAAGTGCTACACCTGCCCTTACACTTCCTCCCTCACCACCATTCAGGGCCCCAAACAGTCCTTCCAGGTGAGGCGACACTTCATCTGTGAGTCGGCTGGTGTGGTATACTGCATCCGGTGCTCCCGGTGTGGCCTTTTATATATTGGTGAGACCCGACGCAGACTGGGCGACCGTTTCATTGAACACCTACGCTCGGTCTGCCAGAAAAAGCAGCATCTCCCAGTGACCACACATTTTAATTCCACATCCCATTCCCATTCTGATATGTCTATCCATGGCCTCCTCTATTGTCAAAATGAATCCAAACTCAGGTTGGAGGAACAACACCTTATATACCGGCTGGGTAGCCTCCAACCTGATGGCATGAACATTGACTGCTCTAACTTCTGTTAATGCCCCTCCTCCCCTTCTTACCCCATCCTTGACAAATTTGTTTGCCTGTTCTCCATCTCCTCCCGGTGCTCCCCCCCCCCCTTTCTCCTGAGGCCTCCCGTCCCATGATCCTTTCCCTTCTCCAGCTCTGTATCACTTTCGCCAATCACCTGTCCAGCTCTTAGCTTCATCCCACCCCCTCCGGTCTTCTCCTATCATTTCGCATTCCCCCTCCCCCCACTACTTTCAAACCTCTTACTATCTTTCCTTTCAGTTAGTCCTAACGAAAGGTCTCGGCCTGAAATGTCGACATCGCTTCTCCCTATAGATGCTGCCTGGCCTGCTGTGTTCTACCAGCATTTTGTGTGTTGTTGTTGTTTTTATTTGTCTTTCTCAGCAATCCTTCTGGTGTGGACAGGGCCCAGGGCAATGGTCCAAGGGGATGAGAAAGGATATCCTCCATACGTAAATTGCATCCTTGTGGCATCAGGATGATGCATTCAAACAAAGACCTGTCTACTTTCAAGATGATCACCCTCCCATTTGATCTCTCTTCTCTCTTCTTACACTTATCACTGAATGTTTTCAGCTTGTTGGTTTTCATTAGGTCATGGAATTTCTTTGCTTGTGGGTCTTCCTCTTGTCTCTCATCCTTTGCTCACCAATCTCATTTCCCTTCATCAGGTCGGAGGCAATGTCCTTGGGGACTGCCTTTGCCGTAGAGATGTTAATGAGATCCCATTTCTCTGCAAATGGGTTGACCCATTCATGTATGAGGCTAACCTGCTGAAACTGCTTCCTCATCTTTCTGGATTCTTGGCCGCTGTAGCTCCACATGACAAAGCTCTGATTTGTTGCCTTGCACCATCTCCCTTAACTGTCCCAGGTGCTCAGCTGTTATGTAGTAACGCTTGATAGCTCCAGCATTCAGGCTGAACCGTGATGTGCCTCCAGAAGTCTGTGTGTCTTTGTTCACTGTGGCTTCAATAGCCTGGACAACAGTGATCTGCCCAAAGGGGTTGTTACTTGACAGCTGCACTGAGAATTGGCCTGTCTTGAAGGCCTCATGCACAGGATTCTTCTCTGGGAGGTCCATCATCTGAGCAAAGTAAGGGGACAGGTACCTGGCATAGTTCATCTTATCATAGGCAAAGCACCATGGGATGGATCATGGTTCTTGTAGCATGGAGGTGCAACTCCCAGTCCCCCTCACGAGAGGCGCGCAGAAACCCAAATATCACGTTCTCTACCATGTCAATATATGATATCCAGAATGCGGATAGCTCTCCTTTGTTGTGACGGTGGTATTCCAGAAAGTCTGTCCACAGGGTTATCACTCAGCTAAGAGTGGACTTTGCAGCAGATTGTTCAACTTCTGTTGGTTCAGGTCACTGGCCATGTCGTTCACGTGGTCTAACAATGATTTGAAGAAGCTACCACCGCTGCAATGCTATCACATATTTTCTAGCACTAGGGGTGTATACCTTGCCAAAAATCACTATAAGAATTATTCCCCCCAGATGGTACTGGTGGCCCAAATTTGGGGTCCAGGCTCACGGACTAGTTGGTAATGGATGTCAAGAGTTGTCCATGCTGCAAGCCTTCCCCTCTCCACGCCACCGATGTTGTCCAAGGGAAGGGCACAAGGACCCAAGCAACTTGGCACCAGTGTCGTCTCAGAGCAATGTGTGGTTAAGTGCCTTGCTCAAGGACACAACACGCTGCCTCAGCTGAGGCTTGAACCATGACCTTCAGATCACTAGCTCGATGCCTTATCCACTAGGCCACGTGCCAACACTGAATGCCTACTAGATGGCTTATTAGAGTAGTTCATTGTTGAGCCTACTAAGGGATCAACTGTTCTGGATTGAGTGTTATGTAATGAACCAGGAGTGATTAGGGAGTTTAAGGTAAAAGAACTCTTAGGATACAGTGATCACAATATGATTGAGTTCGTCTTGAAATTTGATAGGGGAAAGTAGTCTGACATAGCAGTATGTCAGTGGAGTCAGGGAAATTACAGTGGTATGAGAGAGGAGTTGGCCACACTAAATTGGAAGGAGATGCTGGCAGGGATGATACAAGAGCAGCAGTGGCTTGAGTTTCTGGGAATAATGCAGAAGGTGCAGGATAGATGTATTCCAAAAGTGAAGAAATATTTAAATCGCAAAATAGTATAACTGTGGCTGACAAGGGAAGTCAAAGCTAATATAAAAGCAAAAATACAACAAAGCAAAAATTAGCGGGAAGATAGATGATTGGGAAGCTTTTAAAAATCTACAGCAACTAAAAGAATCATTAGGAGGGAAAATCTGAAACCTGAAAGCAAGCTAACAAACATAAGACCATAAGACAAAGGAGCAGAAATCAGCCATTCAGGCCATCAAGTCTACTCTGCCATTTTATCATGACTGATCCATTCTCCAATTTAGTCCCACTCCCCTGCCTTCTCACCATACCCTTTGATTCCCTGGGTACTCAGATACCTATCAATCTCCGCTTTAAATACACTCAATGACTTGGCCTCCACTGCAGCCCGTGGCAACAAATTCCACAGATTCACCACCCTCTGGCTAAAACAATTTCTTTGCATCTCTGTTCTGAATGGGCGCCCTTCAATCCTCAAGTCATGTCCTCTCATACCAGATTCCCCCACCATGGGAAACAATTTTGTCTCATCCACTCTGTCCATGCCTTTCCACATTCAAAATGTTTCTATGAGGTCCCCCCTCATTCTTCTAAACTCCAAGGAGTACAGTCCAAGAGCGGTCAAACATTCCTCATATGTTAACCCTCTCATTCCCAGAATCATTCTCGTGAATCTTCTCTGAACCCTCTCGAACATCAGCACATCCCTTCTTAAATAAGGAGCCCAAAACTGCACACAGTACTCCAAGTGAGGTCTTACCAGTACCTTATAGAGCCTCAACATCACATCCCTGCTCCTATACTCTATTCCTCTAGAAATGAATGCCAACATTTCATTTGCCTTCTTCACCACCGACTCAACCTGGAGGTTAACCTTAAGGGTATCCTGCACGAGGACTCCCAAGTCCCGTTGCATCTCAGAACTTTGAATTCTCTCCCCATTTAATTAATAGTCTGCCTGTTTATTTCTTCTACCAAAATGCATGACCATACACTTTCCAACATTGTATTTCATTTGCCACTTCTTTGCCCATTCTCCCAATTTATCCAAGTCTCTCTGCAGACTCTGTTTCCTCAGCACTACCGGCCCTTCCACCTATCTTTGTATCATCAGCAAACTTAGCCACAAAGCCATCTATTCCATAATCCAAATCATTGATATACAACGTAAAAAGAAGCAGCCCCAACATGGACCCCTGTGGAACACCACTGGTAACCGGCAGTCAACCAGAATGGGATCCCTTTATTCCCACTCTCTGATTCCTGCCAATCAGCCAACACTCTATCCACGTATGTAACTTCCCCATAATTCCATGGGCTCTTATCTTGTTTAGCAGCCTCATGTGCGGCACCTTGTCAAAGGCCTTCTGAAAATTCAAATACACAACATCCACTGCATCTCCCTTGTCTAGCCTACTTGTAATTTCCTCAAACAATTGCAGTAGGTTTGTCAGGCAGGATTTTCCTTTAAGGAAACCATGCTGAGTTCTGCCTATCTTGTCATATGCCTCCAGGTACTCCGTAACCTCATCCTTGACAATCAACTCTAACAATTTCCCAACCACTGATGTCAAGCTAACAGATCTATAATTTCCTTTTTGATTCCTTGCCCCCTTCTTAAATAGCAGAGTGACATTTGCAATCTTCCAGTCCTCCAGAACCATGCCAGAATCAATGGACTTTTGAAAGATTGCTAATGGCTCTGCAATCTCCACTGCTACTTCCTTCAGAACACGAGGGTGCATTCCATCTGGTCCGGGAGATTTATCTACCCTTAGACTATTCAGCTTCCTGAGTACTTTCTCTGTTGTAATTGTGACTGCGTATATTTCTCTTCCCTGACACCCTTGAGTGTCCGGTATACTGCTGATGTCTTCCTCAGTGAAGACTGATGCAAAATACTCGTTCAGTTCCTCCACCATCTCCTTATCTTCCATTACAGTTTCTCCAGCATCATTTTCTATCAGTCCTATATCTACTCTCACCTGTCTTTTACTCTTTATATACTTGAAAAAGCTTTTAGTATCCTCTGATATTATTTGCTAGCTTCCTTTCATAATTCATATTTTCCCTCTTAATGACCTTCTTAGTTTCCTTTTGTAAGCTTTTAAAAACTTCCCAATCCTCTGTCTTCCCACTAATTTTTGCTTCCTTATATGTCCTCTCCTTTGCTTTTACTTTGTCAGCAAAGTTGCATCCTTTTTCTTTTTTGGAATATATCTGTCTTGCACCTTCCTCACTTCTCACATAAACTCCAGCCACTGCTGCTCTGCCGTCCTTCCCTCTAGTGTCCCTTTCCAGTCAACCTTGGCCAGTTCCTCTCT
Source organism: Hypanus sabinus (assembly GCF_030144855.1). Lineage (NCBI taxonomy): Eukaryota > Metazoa > Chordata > Chondrichthyes > Myliobatiformes > Dasyatidae > Hypanus > Hypanus sabinus. Next base: position 84,591,320 of record NC_082722.1, read on the forward strand.
CATGCCACTGTAATTTCCTTTACTTCACTGAAATACTGACACATCGGATTTCGGCTTCTCTTTCTCAAATTTTACAGTGAACTCAATCATGTTGTGATCACTGCCTCTTAAGGGTTCCTTCACCTCAATCTCTCTAATCACCTCTGGTTCATTACACAATACCCAACCCAGTATAGCCAATCCCCTAGTGTGCTCAACAACAAGCTGTTCTAAAAAGCCATCTCGTAGACATTCTACAGATTCTCTCTCTTGAGATCCAGTGCCGACCTGATTTTCCCAATCCACTCACATGTTAAAATCCCCCACAATTATCATAACACTGCCCTTCTGGCAAGCTTTTTCTATTTCCTGTTGTAATTTGTAGTCCACATCACTGCAGCTGTTTGGAGGCCTGTAGATAATTGCCATCAGGGTCCTTTTACCCCTGAGATTTCTTAGCTCAACCCATAAAGACTCTGCACCTTCTGATCCTATATCACCTCTTTCTAACATTCTATCATTTCTTACCAATAAAGCCACGCCACCCCCTCTGCCTACCTGCCTAACCTTCCAATACACCGTGTATCCTTGGACGTTCAGCTCCCAGAGACATGCATCCTTTAGCCACGTCTCAGCGATGGCCACAATATCATACCTGTCAATCTGTAGCTGTACAACAAGATCATCCACCTTATTCCTTATGCTGCGTGCATTTAAGTATAACACCTTAAGTCCAGTATTTGGTACTTTTTATTTTGATTGCACTGCAACTCATCCCAATGGCTGCAAATTTGCCCCATCACCTGCCTGTCCTTCCTGATATCTTTACTGCTCACTATCTTAGATTTATTCCTGTTTTCCCCCTCCTCTGCTCTATCATTCCAGTTCCCATCCCCCTGCCAAATTAGTTTAAACTCTCCCTATCATCTCTATTAAACCTTCCCACCAGGATATTGGTCCCCTTCGGGTTCAGGTGTAACCTGTCCTTTTTGAACAGGTCATACTTCCCCCAGAAGAGATCCCAATGATCCAGGAATCTGAAGCCCTGCCCCCTGCACCAGTCTCTCAGCCACGCATTCATCAGCCTGATCCTACTATTCTTGCCCTCGCTAGCACGTGGCACAGGTAGCTATCCTGAGATTACTACCCTAGAGATCCTGCTTCGCAGCTTCATTCCTAACTCCCGGAAATCTCTCTTCAGGACTTCCTCCCTTTTCCTCTCTATGTCATTGGTACCAACATGTACCAAGACAGCTGGCTGCTCGCCCTCTCCCCTCAGAATATTCTGGACCAATCTGAGACATCCCGTACCCTGGCACCTGGGAGGCAACACACCATGCAGGTACCTCTATCAGGCTCACAGAATCTCCTGTCTGTTCCCCTGACTATGGAATCCTCTATGACTCCCGCATTCCTCTTCTCTCTCCTTCCCTCGTGTACAACAGTGCCAGGCTCAGTGCCAGAGACCCGGTCACCGTGGCCGTCCCCTGTCGGGTCATCCCCCTCAACAGCATCCGAAACGATGTACTTGTTGCTGAAGGGGGGCAGCCACAGGGGTGCTCTCCACTATCTGGGCATTGCCCTTCCCTCTCCTGACAGTCACCCAGTTTTCTGACCCCTCGAGCCTAGGGATGACTACCTCCCTGTAGCTCCTGTCTATAACCTTTTCACTTTCCCTAATAAGCAGTAGGTCATCAAGCTACAGCTCCAGATCCCTAACACGGTCTCCGAGGAGCTGAATCTCGGTTCACCTGGCGCAGATGTGGCCATCAGGGAGGCTGGAGGTCTCCCAGGATTCCCACATCTGACACCCTGAACAAAGCACTAACTCTGCAGACATGCTACCTAATTCTACAGGAATGAAACAAGGAAAAATAATTCTACTCACCCACTTACCACGCCAAACACACAAATTTTTCAGATCGTTAGCTCGTACCGTTAGCTGTGTGAGCCCTGCTGTTCCTCCGTCTGTCCGGGCCAATTCGCCAAGGGGAATAAAAAGACCTAATTTTAAGTGAATTAGATTAGTTAAAAGAGCTTACCCGGCCTTACCTCACTGGGAGCAAGCTCGTCCTCAGCCTCCACTCGCCAAACAATGGATAGAAGAAGCTTTTTCAAGCATATATAAAAAGTAAAAGAGATGACAGTGGACATAGGACCACTAGAAAATGAGGCCGGAGAAATAATAACGTGGACAAGGAGATGGCAGGTGAGCAGCAGTGAGTGGGAATAAAAGGATATTTTTTTAGGTGTTCTGCAGGGGTCGGTGTTGGGACCACTGCTTTTTATGCTATATATCAATGATTTAGATGACGGAATAGATAGCTTTGTTGTCAAGTTAGCAGATGAAGTAAAGGTTAGTGGAGGGGCAGGTAGCATTGAAGAAACAGGTAGGATGCAGAAGGACAATAGACAACCGGTGCAGGAGTAGGTCATTCAGCCCTTCGAGCCAGCACTGCCATTCACTGTGATCATGGCTGATCATCCACAATCAGTACACCGTTCCTGCCCTCTCCCCAGATCCCTTGACTCCGCTGTCTTTAAGAGCTCTATCCAACTCTTTCTTGAAAACATCCATAGAATTGGCCTCCACTGCCTTCTGAGGCAGAGCCTTCAAGGACTTAGATAGATTAGGAGAATGGGTAAGAAAGAGGCAAATGAAATACACTGTTGGAAAATGCACAGTCATGCACTTTTGTAGTAGAAATAAATAAGCAGACTGTTCACTAAATGGGGAGAAAATTCAGAAGTCTGAGATGCAAAACAGCTTAGGGGTCCTTGTGCAGAACACCTTAAAGGTTAACTTGCAGGTAGAGTCGGAGGTGAGGAAGGTAAGTGCAATGTTAGCATTCATTTCAATGTGGAAAGGATGTTTCCCATGGTGGGGGAGTCTAGAACAAGAGGGCACAGCTTCAGGATAGAGCAAGATACTTCCAAAACAGAGATGCAGAGAAATTTCTTTAGCCTGAGGGTGGTGAATTTGTAGAATTTGTTACCACAGGCAGCATGGAGGCCCGGTAGATGGTGTATTTAAGGCAGAGATTAACAGCTTCTCAATTGGCCATGGCATCAAAGGTAACGAGAAGGCCAGGAAGTGGGGCTGAGAAGGGGTGAAAAAAAAAGGATCAGCCACAATGAAATGGCGGATCAGATTCAATGGGCCAAATGGCCTAATTCTGCTCCTGTATCTTATAGTGTTATGGAGATGGTTACACGAAAATTTCAAAGTTACTGAATATCCCTTGGAGTATAGTTGTGTTAATCATCAAGAAATAGAATATGGCATAGTTATAAATCTGCCTAGAGCAGGTGATCCTCAAAAACTGAGTAACCATGCAAGGGAACTAGTAAGGGAGGCCACCAAGAGACCTGGGACAGCTCTGGATGAGTTACAAGCTTTAGCAGCTGAGATGGGAGAGACTGTGCGTACAAGTCTATGTTCCAAGCCTACACTGGTGACCGCCCCGCACTTTTCCTACACTATATTGACAGCTACATTGGCGCTGCTTCCTGCATCTGGGCTGAACTTGCTGACTTCATCCACTTCACCTCCAACTTCCACACTGCCCTCAAATTCACCTGCTCCACTTCCGACACCTCCCTTCCCTTTCTCCATCTCACGGTCTGTCTCTGGAGAAGCTCATCCACTGATGTCTATTCAAAACCCACGACTCTCACAGCGACCTAGTCTACACTTCATCTCACCCTACTTGTAAAAACGCCATCCCCTTTTCTTAAATCCTCTGTTTCCACATCTGCTCTCAGGATGAGGCTTTTCATTCTAGTACGAAGATGTCCTCCATTTTCAAAGAAACGGGCTTCCCTTACTCCTCCATCAATGCTCAACCACATCTCTTCCATTTCACGCGTCTGCTCTTACCCATTCCTCCCAGGGATAGGGTTCCTCTTGTCCTCACCTATCAGCCCAACAACTTCTGCTTCCAGCACATAATTCTCCAAAACTTCTGCCACCTCCAAAAGGATCCCATCACCAAGAACATCTTTCCTTCCCTCCCCACTTTCTGCAGAGATCACTCCCTACGTGACTCCCTTGTCCATTTGTCCCTCCCCAATGTTCTCCCCTCTTGCCACTTATCCTTACAAGTGTAACAAGTGCTACACCTGCCCCTACACCTCCTCCCTCACTACCATTCAGGGCCCTAAACAGTCCTTCCAGGTGAGGCAACATTTCACCTGTTGGGGGTCATTTACTGTGATTGGTGCTCCTGGTGTGGCCTCCTGCTTCACCAAGCATCTACTCTCCTTCCACCAGAAAAAGCAGGATCTCCCAGTGGCCATCCATTTTAATTCCACTTCCCATTCCCACATGTCCATCCATGGCCTCCTCCACTGTCGTGATGAGGCCACACTTAGGTTGGAGGAACAACACTTTATATTCCATGTTGGTAGCTTCCAACCTGATGACATGAACATTGATTCCATAAACTTTCAGTAATGCCCCCTACCCCACTTCTCCATTTGCCATCCCCTTTTCCCTCTCTCACCTCATCTCACCAATCAACTTCCTAGCACTTTACTTCATCCCTACACCTCCAGGTTTCACCTATCACCTGATGGTTCTCTCCCCTCTACCTCCCTTTTAAACCTACTCCTCAGCTTTTGTTCTCCAGTCCCGCCAAAGGGTTTTGGTCTGAAACGTTGACTGTACTTTCTTCCATAGATGCCGCCTGGCTTGCTGAGTCCCATCAGCATTTTGTGTGTGTTGCTCAGATTTCCAGCATCTGTAGATTTTCTCGTTTATGGTTTGAATACAACAATTATTGCCCAGGTGCTTCACCAGTCACAGCTTTATGGGAGAGTGACAAAGAGAAGGCCACTATTGAAAAAATACTCACATGAAATCTTGGCTAGAGTTTGCCAGAGGGAAAATGGGAGATTCTGAAGTCAGCTGCAAAAAGGTTCTATGGTCTGATGAAACCGAAATTGAGCTTTTTGGCCATCAGACTAAATGCTATGTTTAGCTTAAGCCAAACACTGCACATCATCAAAAACACACCATCCCTACCATGAAGCACGGTGGTGGCTGCATCATGCTGTGGGGATGCTTCACTGCAGCAGGCCCTGGAAGGCTTGTGAAGGTAGAGGATAAAATGAATGCAGCAAAATACAGGGAAAACCTGATGCAGTCTGCAAGAGAACTGCGACTAGGCAGAAGATTTGGAAGAATGACCCCAAACATAAAGCCAAAGCTACACAGGAATGGCTTAAAATCAACAAAATTAATGTCCTGAAGTGGCCAAGTCAGAGACCAGCCCTCAATCCAATTGAGAATTTGTGTTTGGACTTGAAAAGAGCTGTTCACTCACTATCCCCATGCCATCTGACAGAATCTGAGCAATTTTGTAAAGAAGCATGGGGAAAAATTGCAGTGTCCAGATGTGCAAAGCTGATAGAGACCTATCCACACAGACTCAAAACTGTAATTTATTATTATTTATTGTAATGGCTGCACTGTTTTGTGCACTTTATGCAGTCCTGGTAGGTCTGTGTTTTTTTCTAAACATAGTTCAGTCTAGTTTTTGTACTGTGTCATGTAATACCATGGTCCTGAAAAAAATGTCTCATTTTCACTATGTACTGTACCAGCAGTTATGGTCGAAATGACAATAAAAAGTGACTTGACTTGACTTGACTTAATTGCTATCAAAGTTGCATGTACCAAATACTGACCTGAAGGGGGTGAATATTTATACAATCAATTATTTTGTGTTTTATATGTTATTAATTTAGATCACTTTGTTGAGATCTGTTTTCACTTTGACACAAGAGTCCTTTTCTGTTGATCAGTGTCAAAAAAGGCAAATTAAATCACAGTGATTCAATGTTGTAAAACAATAAAATATGAAAACTTACAAGGGTGCTGAATACTTTTTAAAGGCACCATAGCATTTCGCCGTTTTTCCCAGGACTTCAGTGTGAAATACCAACTCTGTTCCTCCTTCCACGAGTACTCCTGACCTGCTGACTCTCCAATTTCTCTGGAGTTCTCTGAAAAAAAATGGAGGAGCATATTCAGACTCAGCGATGAAGGAAACATGAGGAACTTGGACTGGCTTACAAAGCAAACTGAACACTGCAGTGTAACAGGCAGCTTTCACTTGCTCATCAACCACCACTCCACAACACAACACCAACCAACCTTCAAACTTCAACCTTCTCACCCTTCAAGTATGCCTGCGGCTCTTCTCCAACTCCACCACCCTTTCCCCCTCCTACCCGCACTTCACCATTCCACTGTAGTCTGTCACACCTTGTCTCTCTGACACTCCACACTTCAACCCCCAAAAAACACACCACACTTGTCACATATTGTTCCTCCCCAACCTCTCACTCTTCTATCCAATCCAATCCTATGCACTCATCTCCACTCTGCTGGCACTCTGCCTATTCCCACACACTCACATCCATCCCAGCCCCCAATCACTAATACCACCCCACAACAAGTTCACCCATCCCCAACACAGCCCTCCATTCTGCAAGACCTCAACCTTTGAACAACCCCAAACTTACAGCCATATCTCCTTCCAACATCATTACATCAGATGACTTCTATCACTGCATCTATGCCCTTTCTTCTCAATGCCTTTTACTCTCCATCCTGCATGACACCCCATCCACTCTGACCTCCTCCTACTCCTGAATTCCCCGTCCCCTCCTCCTCAATGCCCCATCCTCTTGGACCTCCTCCTCAATGATCCACCCACTCTGTCCTCCATGACCTGACCCCTCTGTCTTTCACCTCCTCACTCTCCTCCTCGACACTCCATCCGACCTTCCATCCTCCAACATGCTCCATCCTCCCCCAGACACTGTCCCTCCCCTTCTCCCCGACATACCACCCTCCCCTCCTGACCGCTCCCCATCCTCCTCGATGCCCCATCCTCCCCCTCGACTCCCAGTCCTCCCCTCCCCCTAGACAACCCGTACTCGTCCTCCTCCTCTTGACACCCCATCCTCCACTCTCCTCCTCCTCCACGCCCCGTTTTCCCCTCCTCCTCCACGCCCCATACTCCCCCCTTGACACCCCATACTCCACTCTCCTCCTCAACACCCCGTCCTCCCCCCTCGACAGCCCATCCTCCTCCATCCTAGCTCTCGACCTTCCATCCTCCTCCACTCCCTGTACACTCTGTGCCCTTCTCCTCAATGCCCCATCCACTCTCTCCTGTTCTCATCCTTACTCTCTTGCTCTTCCTCATTATCCTCTTCCTCCTTTCATCCTCAACTCCATCCTCCTCCCTTCGTCCCCATTGCCTCCACCATCCCTTCCTCATCTTCTTCATTCCTCCATCCTCCTCTCTCCACCTTCATCCATCCATTCCCACCACCTTCTTTCTTTCACTGTCATCCCAGACCCCGCTGCCCTGACGCAGCCGGCTCTCACCTCTCTATTACCAGTTGTGTGTCCGCAGGTGCCCGCACCTCATCGTCACACCGGAGCCATTGGATGTCACCGGGATCTCAAGCAATCGAGACCCGCGTCCGGGACGGACAGCCAACAGCCGGAGGCAGCAACCCTCGTGCATAAGCAGTCAGCCGCTCTCCCTCGCCACCCAATGGGAAATGTCAAGCTTGGCACCCACCAATGAGGGATTGGGAGGCTTCGCCAATGAAATACCAGACAGTCTTTAGATCATTCTCCAGTTATCCAATCGCAAATAGCTTCTTTTTCTCAGCAATGAGAGCACTGCAGCCCCAAATTCTAGCCAATGGTAACCCGGCAGTTTCGACACTGCACCGAATAGAAGCGCAGTATTAGCAATCGCGGGCTTTCATTGGCAGCACGAATTGAGGAGCTGGGTCGGGACATGGGAATGGGTCAGTAGGGCATCATGCTGGTGGGTTGGGCATGTTGTGAGTGGGAGGGAGGAAAGAACTAGACCTACCCGCGCTGTTGAGATGTACAGGTCTCCGACTTCCCTTCACACCTGGGAGCTGCTGGTTTGGGTTTGAATGCCTGAGCCACCACTGCACTCTTCCCCCGGTGAAGAAATCCAAAGCTTCCGGAGAGGGAACCAGTCCATCATCCAGGCCATGTTGCTGCCTTCAGGAAGAAGGTACAGAAGCCTCAATACTCGCAACACAAGGTTCAGATTATTACCCCTGAACCATCAGGCTCTAGAACCAGTGGGGATAACTTCACTCACTTTCAAGGGCTCTTCATCTCATGTTCTCGATATTTTTGTTTCTTTCTTTGTATCTCGGAGTTGTATATAGTGACATATATGCATTTTCACTACAAATTTCCTTCAACTTTAAAAGCTCGGGAGGTGTGTTCATTGTCCTATGAGAGGCGGAGACAGGAGATGCTGCAAGCGCGAACATCAAACAACCCGCCGGAGGAACACGGTGAATCCAGCAAGTGTAGCCATTTTTACCCTTCTCTTACTCCGCCTGGCTCCATTTGCCCTTTCTTTCCTCTTCAGCTTCCATCTATCACCCACTTGCCTCGAAACCAACCGCCCCCCCCGCCAAAGAAAATCTGGCTCTATCTGCCTACCATCATTCACACATGGCCAGCCCAGCAATCACCAGCAGATCCCTGTCTACACCACTCCCCTTCCTCCCCCTACTCATTGCTCATGCGGGGGGCGGGGGTTGACCCAAAATGTTCACGTTTCTTCTCTTCTACAGCTGCTGCTCAACCTGCTGGGTTGGTTCAGCAGTGTATTTTCTGCGTTGGAATTCAGCCTTGTCAGGGCCTGGAATAGGAACTTAGCCTGTGCTGACCTGATTTTCTGCCTGGTCCCATTAGGGGGCTAAAAGGTTCTCCTGAACTTTCCTTACCCATCAAATCCATGTACTGTACCTAACCAAACTTATCTGAAATGTTACAATCTAGCCCACATCCACCACTTCCACTGGCAGCTCATTTCACACTTGCACCACCCTCTGAGTGAAGAAGTCTCCCCTTGGGTTCTCCTTTTTCACCTTTCATCCTATATTTCCTCTTGTTCTAGTCTTAGCCAGCCTGAAGGGGAAAAACCTGCATTCATTCACCCTATCTATACCCTTCTAATTTTGTTCAATCTCTACCCCCCCCCCCGCCCCATTCTCCTATCCTTGAGGGAGTAAAGTCTATTGTTGCTGCAAGCTTTGATAGTCTTCCTCGCTGTCCACGACACTCCTATCTCAATGTTACCCACCAATTTGCTGATCCAGTTAACCACATTATCATCCAGATCATAGATATAGATGACAAACAACAACAGACCCAGCACTAATTCCTGTGGCACTCCACTAGTCACAGGCTCCAGTCAGAGAGGCAACCATCATCTGCCACTCTCTGGCTTCTTTCATGAAGCTGCTGTTGAATCCAATTTACTACCTACCTCATCTTGAATGCCAAGCCACTCAACTTTCTTATCAACCTCCCATGTGGGACCTTGTCAAATGCCTTGCTGAAGTCCATGTGGACATGATCCATTGCCTTTCCTTCATCACCTTTCCTGGTAACTTCCCTGAAAAAGTCTATAAGATTGGTTAGAAATTACCTACTGCACACAATGCCATGCTATAGAGTCATAGAAAAATAGAGCACAGAAACAAGCTCTTCGGCCCATCCAATCCATGCTAACTATTTAAACTGCCTACTCCCATCAATCTGCACTGGGACCATAGTCCTCCATATCCCCTCCATCCATGTACCTATCCAAACTTCTCTTAAACGCTGAAATCGAGCTTTCATGCACCATATGTGCTGGCAGCTTGTTCCACACTCTCATCACCCTTTGAGTGAAGAAGTTTCCCCTCATGTTCCCCTTAAATTTTGCACTTTTCACCTGTAACCAAATGACCTCTAGTCAATTAACTCAATGGAAAAAGCTTGCATTTAACCTATCTATAACCCTTATAATTCTGTATACCTCTATCAAATCTCCTCTTAATGTTACTATTTCTAATCTGTTGTCTTACTTGTTGGTCCCTTAGACTGCCTAGCAATATCTTACCCATTACTGACATCAGGTTCACTGACCTATCATTTCTAAGCTAAGTCTTATAACCTTTATTAAGTAACAGAACAATATTAGCTATCCTCTAATCCTCCGGTACCTTGCCTGTGGCTAAGGACATTTTAACTATCTCTACTAGGGCCCCTGTAATTTCTGCATTAGTCTCCCACAGGATCCAAGGGAACACCTTGTCAGGCCATGGGGATTTATCCACCCAAATTTGTCTCAAGACAACAAACATCTCCTTCTCTGTAATCTGTATAGGGTCCATGACTTCAGTGCTCTTTGGCCTCATTTCCATAGACTCTTCATCCACCTGCTGAGTAAATCCAGATGCAAAAAAATCTATTTAAAATCTTCCCCATCTCTTTTGGCTCCATGCATAGATAATACCATAAGACATAGGAGCAGAATTAGGCTATTTGGTCACTCTGAGCTTCAAGAGGACGGATTTTATCCCTTGATATAATTTTGCTCTTAGTATATCTGCACAAGCCTTCGGGATTCTCCTTTATCAACTTGATGCCTTCTTTTAGCCTCCTGATTTCTTTCTTAAGTGTTCTCTTGGATTTCTTATACTCTTCAAGTACCTCATTTGCTCCTGCCTGTCTATACCTGCTATGCACTTCCTTCTTCTTCTACTTCCTAACCAGGGCCTCAATATCTCTTGAAAACCAAGGTTCCCTAAACCTGTTATCCTTGCCTTTTATTCTGACAGGAACCTACAAAACTGTCTTCTCAACATTTCACTTTTGAAACCCTCCTACTTACCAAGCACACCTTTGCCATAAAACAGCCTGCCCCAATCCACACCTTCCTGATCCTTTCCGGTAGCCTTAAAACAGTAAACTAGACAAGAGAAAAAAGGCTGCTTTCTTGTCTCAATAAGTCTGACAGATGAAAGATAGAAATGTGGATGGTAGGCTCATCTAGAAGATTAAAATGTTTAGGATTCATGATGACTTGGCTTCATGAAGGTAGAGGGAAGTGGTCGATGCGACTTACTTCAAATGGAAGTCTTTGCCTGGCACGGGTCCATACTGGAATTTCTGATCTTTATGATATACAGTATATAAATAACCTAGACATAAATGGGTAGGTTGGTAAATGTGTGGATAGCATAGAAGAGTGGTGGTGTTGTGGATAGCGTCAATGACTGGTGGTATTGTGCATAGCATAGATGACAGGCAAAGGAACACATCACAGATCAGTTGTTTACAAGAGCAGAGAAGAGCAGGAATACAGGAGTGTGGAATAGGAGCAGGTTTGGACTGACCTGCTCCTAATTCATTTCACTTCACTCCCAAACTGCTCTCACTATCTGAAACTTTAGATTTTCCATCCAGTCTGATCAATCTTCCCATTTCACTTCCGCTCTGCCCTCACTCTGTTTTGATTTTCCATCCATTCTAGTTGACCTTCCCCGTTTCCTCCTCCTTTTCACATTAACTGGAAGTTTAGATTTTCCATCCAGTCCAATCAACCATTCCTCTTATTTCCCAGTTCCTTTACTAACCTTGCCCAGAGAAACAAATTCTATCCTCACTCTCTACTGCACCGAATTCCATGCTCCACTCATCCTTGTAGCCTCTCAAATTTCTCCCAGGCTAATTACACACTCTCTCAAAATCAACTTCAACTTTTCCAACACACATTAATAACCTTCTAATCTAACCTCACTTAACTAAGTTACTTCTGTTTCGTCTTTGCTGCTGAGCTGTCTGGAGTTTGCACAGGTTCCAGTGTCAGAGTGGTTTTGTAAGGTGGAGACTACATCTTCACCAGTTCACAGACTCAGCATTGAGCTGTATTGTCAGTGTGAATTGGTGCATTTAAAACCTACAGCTTCAGCTAAAGTGGTTGAAGTGGGAAGCATTTCACCCCCTAAGGCCAGGCACAAGCAGCGGTGTGCACCCTGAGAATCACTGATGCAAGTGCAGGCTCATTACCCATTCAAATCAGAGAGTCTGACGAAGGAGGTGGTCTGAGAGAATATTCCCTGCAGCAAGCTCTCCAGAAGATGGGTTTGAAACTAACTGAATGACCTCAAGCACCAATAGGCAGAGTACCACAATCCAACAGATGCCTTGTACCACCAGAACTAACCTCCTGATGACATGTCTAACAACGCCATAATTTCAAGATTGGAAACAAAAGCCAAATGGCAGCAGATATTTATCATCTAGTTTTGTCTCTGCCAGGGGAGGGGCCCAGGTCCCAAAAACAATGTCCACTCTCAACTAACATCTTCTATGTGGATGTGGGAGGCAGCAATCATCACCTTCTGACATCATGTCTCTGCCCTGACTGCATCCTACATGGAGTGAACAGCATGGGTGCTAAGTCCAAAGGCTCTCCACACTTCTGATCTGTGGGTTTCTGCTCTGACTGGACAAGAGGGTGGCATAATGTACACAGTCTCAAGCAGAAGCATACATCTCTGAAGGTCCTTGCAGCTGAGAGGCTGTCAAAAGGTGATTAGACAATAGACAATAGGTGCAGAAGTAGACCATTCGGCCCCTCGAGTCTGCACTGCCATTCTGAGATCATGGCTGATCATTCATTATCAATACCCAGTCCCTGCCTTGTCCCCATATCCCTTGATTCCCCTATCCATCAGATATCTATCTAGCTCCTTCTTGAAAACATCCAGAGAATTGGCCTCCACCGTCTTCCGAGGCAGTGCATTCCACACCTCCACAACTCTCTGGGAGAAGAAGCTCTTCCTCAACTCTGTTTTAAATAACTGACCTCTTATTCTCAATCCATGCCCTCTGGTACTGGACTCTCCCAACATCTGGAACATATTTCTTGCCTTAATCCTATCAAATCCTTTAATTATCTTAAATGTTTCAATCAGATCCCCTCTCAATCTCCTCAATTCCAGCGTGTACAAGCCCAATCTCTCCAATCTCTCTGCGTAAGACAGCCCTGCCATCCCAGGAATCAACCTAGTGAATCTACGCTGCACTTCCTCAATTGCCAGAATGTCCTTCCTTAAACCTGGAGACCAAAACTGTACACAATACTCCAGGTGTGGCCCTGTACAAATGCAAAAGGACGTCCTTGCTCTTGTACTTAATTCCCCTTGTAATAAAGGCCAACATTCCATTTGCCCTCTTCACTGCCTGTTACACTTGCTCATTCACCTTCATTGACTGATGAACTAGGACTCCTAGGTCTTTGCATTTCTCCCTTACCTAAGTCTACACCGTTCAGACAATACACTGCCCTCTTGTTCCTGCTTCCAAAGTGGATAACTTCACATTTATTCACATTGAATGACATCTGCCAAGTATCTGCCCACTCACCCAGCCTATCCAAGTCTCCCTGTATTCTCCTAACGTCCTCTTCGCATGTCACACTGCCACCCAGTTTAGTATCGTCAACAAACTTGCTGATATAGTTTTCAATGCCCTCATCTAAATCGTTGACATAAATCATAAAGAGCTGTGGTCCCAATACAGAGCCCTGTGGTACCCCACTAGTCACCTCCAGCCATTCCGAGAAACACCCATTCACTGCTACCCTTTGCTTTCTATCTGCCAACCAGTTTTCTATCCATGTTGAAACCCTGCCCCCAATGCCATGAGCTCTGATTTTACTCACCAATCTCCTATGTGGCACCTTATCGAATGCCTTCTGAAAACCTAGGTACACAACATCCACTGGCTTATCCTCGTCTAACATCCTTGTTACACCCTCAAAAAACTCCAACAGATTAGTCAAGCATGATTTGACCTTGGTAAATCCATGCTGGCTCGGCCTAATCCTATTACTGCCATCAAGATGTGCCACTATTTCGTCCTTAATAATGGACTCAAGCATCTTCCCCACGACTGACGTTAGGCTAACAGGGCGATAGTTCTCCGTTTTCTCCTTCCCTCCCTTCTTGAAAAGTGGGATAACATTAGCCACTCTCCAATCTTCAGGAACTGATCCTGAATCTGAGGAACATTGGAAAATGATTACCAATGCATCCGCAATTTCCTGAGCCACCTCTTTTAGAACCCTCGGATGCAGACCATCTGGACCCGGGGATTTATTAGCCTTCAGTCCTACCAGTCTACTCATCACAGTTTCTTTCCTAATGTCAATCTGTCTCAATTCCTCTGATATCTTATGACCCTGGCCCATCCATACATCTGGGAGATTGCTTGTGTCCTCCCTGGTGAAGACAGATCTAAAGTACGCATTAAATTCTGTTGCCATTTCCCTGTTTCCCATAACAATTTCTCCCAATTCATTCTTCAAGGGGCCAACATTGTTCTTAACTATCTTCTTTCTCTTCACATAGCTAAAAAAGCTTTTGCTATCCCCTTTTATATTCCTGGCTAGACTGAGCTCATACCTGATTTTTTCTCTCCATATTGCTTTTTTAGTTAAGATCTGCTGTTCCTTAAAACTTTCCCAATCATCTGTATTGGGACCCACTCTCGGGGTCTCATGACTGGCCGTTATTCGATATGTCACATGCCTGAACAACTGGTGTCCTGTCACACTCACCTCAATAATAAGCAAATGCTTTGAGAGGCTGGTCAAGAACTACATCTGCAGCTGCCCCCACACTGAACCCCCTACAATTTGCCTACCAACACAACTGATCGACAGTTGATGCAATAACCACAGCTCTACATACCGCCCTTACACATCTGGACAAGAAGGATGCTTATGTGAGAATGCTGTTCTTTGACTACGGTTCAGCATTCAACACCATATTTCCATCCAGGCTTGATAAGGAGCTCAGAGACTTCGGCCTTGACCCTGCCTTGTGCAGCTGGATCCTGGACTTACTGTCAGGTTGCCAGCAGGTGGTAAGAGTGGGCTCCCTCACCTCCACCCCTCTGACTCAACACAGGAGCCCCTCAAGGCTGTGTACTGAGTCCCCTCCTTTACTCCCTGTATACCCACGATGATGTCGCCACCCACAGCTCCAATTTGCTAATTAGGTTTGTGGACAACACTACATTGATTGGCCTAATCTCAAACAATAATAAGGTGGTCTACAGGAAGAAGTCATCTCTCTGACACAGTGGTGTCAAGAAAACAACCTCTCCCTTAATATCACAAAAACAAAGGAGCTGGTTGTGGATTACAGGAGGAATGGAGACAGGCTAACCCCCATTGACATCAATGGATCTGGGGTTGAGAGGGTAAACAGCTTCAAGTTCCTCGGCATCCACATCACTGAGGACCTCACGTGGTCTGTACACATCAGCTGTGTGGTGAAGAAGGCACAACAGTGCCTCTTTCACCTCAGAATTTTGAGGAAGTTTGGTGTAGGCTCCCAAATCCTAAGAACTTTCTATAGGGGTACAATTGAGAGCATCCTGACTGGCTACATCACTGTCTGGGATGGGAACTGTACCTCCCTTAATTGCAGGACTCTGCAGAGAGTGGTGCGGACAGCCCAGCACATCTGTAGTTGTGAACTTCTCAATATTCAGGACACTTACAAAGACAGGTGTGAAAAAAGGGCCCGAAGGATCATTGAGGACCCGAGTCACCCCCAACCACGGTCTATTCCAGCTGCTACCATCTGGGAGACAGTATCGCAGCATAAAAGCCAGGACCAACAGGCTCCAACCAAGCTTCTTCCACCAGGCCATCAGACTGATTAACTTACGTTGATTTGGGTGTATTTCTATGTTACATTGACTGTTCTATTTATTATAAATTACTATGATTGCACTTTGCACATTTAGTTGGGGACATAACCTAAGGATTTTTACTCTTCATGCATGTGAAGGATGTAAGAAATAAAGTCAATTTAATTCAATTCAATTTACAGAGCAAGTTTCAGGTAGGAAGTCATGATGGCTACAGCTCCACTGGCCTCAGCGAGTGCTCAGGGAAAGAGTGGGGTCACAGTGCCAGCAACTGCAGAGGTAGGGTAGCACAAACACTGGGAGAGCTGAGAGGCTGAGAACTTTGATGTCAATTTCTTGGAGGACAAGAATGCTGGAAGGAAAGAGTAAAGGGTGACAGCATGAAATAGTATGGTGTTCCAGAGTAAAATGGCAACAGCCTGCTGATGTTAAATCTGAAATAAAAGAGGAAAATGCTGGAATCACTCACTGCAGAGGCCTTGCTCATCAGCACACTGCCACAGCCACCCCAGCTTATCTCATTTCTGGTGGTCTCACTTCACTACAGCTGCCCCAGGCCAGCCTTGATTTAACCCTTGTCTGATCACAACTTCCACAGCAGTGTCAGAAAAACAGCAGAATGGCGTCAGATGAATAAGTTCTAATGAAAAGTCATTGATATGAAACATTCACAGCTTCTCTCTTCACAGATTCTGTGTGATCAGCAGAATATTCTCTATTTTTATTTCAAAAGTTCTCAACCACCCCTCACCAAGTAATGCCACCCCCAATAAAGCTTCACAAAGAAATCCTGGAAAACGGGGTTCATTTACCTTGGAGGCTATCAATGAGAAGACCCATGTGCTGGCACAGCCTTTCTTGACCTGAAGGTCCTGAGCTCAAACCTGTACTCTGGGCAGCAGCTGAGCTACCTCCTGTATGTTTCAGAGACATCGACTTTCTACAGTACATACCTCACAGTACAGGGCAAGTACCAGCAATGTTGCCTCCACAAACCCTCCAAATCCTTTGACACAATAAGCAAACCAATGTCGTTGTCTTCTCCCAGGCCAGCATCTCCAGCAATGGTGATCTGATTACACTCAATCCACACTAGATACCTGACACCAGGCTCTCGAAACAACACCAGATTCAAAGATTGCACAGCAAAATAGTTCCAAGAGTTCAGACAAAACACCTTGAAACTTTCACAAGGCTTCCTTGAAAAGATAAAATATTTCCATGGAATTATGAATTGCAGCAAATCGTGCTACAACCCCAAGATCTGCCTTTGCATCAGTCCGCAGGGCGACAGAAATGCGTGCCACAAGATCTGTTGGAGATGGACAGTGTTGGGCCTGTACATCAATCCACCGGGCAGTGGGAATTCCAGTTATTTTAGGTAAATTTAATAGCAACCCCTTTCCTTCCTGGGACTGAGACCATGAAGCATGTCTTAAAGAGTAGGAGGCCAAGCATGGAGTTGTGAGATTAAAACAGTACCTCATTTAGGTAAGGTTTCTACTTTGTTAAGGAGGGAGTCCAACAAAAGGCCTCTCATGGTATGCTTTCTGTCAGTCCAGAGCTTCTTACTCCCTGCTGGGGGTACACTGACTCAAGGTCAGGGACTGCTTGGTCTCTGAATACATTGCTTGAAGCTTTGTAAAGATGACCTTCAGTTGGACAGGTCATTCTTCAAGGGCACAGGAAGCATGACAAAGTTTCCAAAGTCAAGGAGGTGCTCTGATCACACCATGCACTTGTGATTAACTAGCATTCTTCTGTTCATCAGAGGGAAGAAGCCAGCTGACAGATCAGAACTTGTTCCTTAATTCCTGAACTTCAGTATGACTCCCAGCTTCCTACAAATGAACACCTTTAGTTGAGAAACAGGCATCTATTCCCAACTTGCTGTGTTTTGTCTTGGGCATCTGGTTGCCCAGGCCACAGGTACACACCACCTTTACCATCCCTCCCTACAGGTACACACCACCTTTTCCATGCCTTGTCACAGGTGTATGTCGTGTAGGCCTCCGTTAGTCTCAATAGACCATGGATTTGTGCCTTGGAAAGTTTCCAGGGCACAAGCCTGGGCAGGGTTTTTTTTAATATAAGACCAGCAGTTGCCCAAGCTGCAAGTCTCCCCTCTCCATACTACCGATGTTGTCCAAGGGAAGGGCAAGGGCTGATACAGCTTGGCACTGGTGTTGTCGCAGAGCAATGTGTGGTTAACTGCCTTGCTCAAGGGGACACACGCAGCCTCAGCCAGGGCTTGAACTAACGACTTTCAGATCACTAGACAAACACCTTAACCACTTGGCCATGCGCCAACACAGGTACATACCACTGTTTACATCCCTCCCCACAGATACACACCACCTTTTCTATGCCCTGCAAACTGAGCACTGCAAATTCCTAAGACTGAATGTTATCTGAAGATTTACTAGAATGTTACCTGGGTTTCAGCTCCTAAGTTACAGAGAAAGGTTGAACAAGTTAGGTCTTTATTCTTTGGAGCGTAGAAGGTTGAAGGGGGACTTGATAGAGGTATTTAAAATTATGAGGGGGATATATAGAGTTGACATGGATAGGCTTTTTCCATTGAGAGTAGGGGAGATTCAAACAAAAGGACATGAGTTGAGAGGGGGCAAAAGTTTAAGGGTAACATGAGGGGGAACTTCTTTACTCAGAGAGTGGGAGCTGTGTGGAATGAGCTTCCAGCAGAAGTGGTAGAGGCAGGTTCGGTATTGTCATTTAAAGTAAAATTGGATAGGTATATGGACAGCGAAGGAATGGAGGGTTATGGGCTGAGTGCGGGTCAGTGGGATTAGGTGAGAGTAAGCGTTTGGCATGGACTAGAAGGGCCGAGATGGCCTGTTTCTGTGCTGTAATTGGGACACTTGCAAGCTGCCAGTAGGAGCTTGTTTAAAATGGATAAAGTCTGATACTTTTCCTTGCCCAAAAGATTGGGTTGGTCAACGGCACATTGTGCATTGGATGTGTGACTGTCACTTCGTATAATCTATACATGGATTTAGTTGGAATATCCTCTGGGACCACTGTTGTTGACCCTTACCTGGATTCGGGTGTGTTATGTGGTACCCACTTGGAAGAAAGGATACTTTGAGACTACACACACAAAATGCTGGTGGAACACAGCAGGCCAGGCAGCATCTATAGGAAGAAGCGCTGTCGACGTTTCGGGGAAGGGTCTCGGCCCGGAACATTTTCCAGCTTCAATTTCCAGCATCTGCAGATTTCCTCGTGTTTGATACTTTGAGACTGTCGCTTTACTTCTACGTGGATTTCGGAGCAACTCGACGGATAGGATCTTCAGCAACTGTTATTTTGTTTACCCAGCGTGGAACCCATGGAATCATTCATAATCGCCTTCTCTCTACATTTTAATGTGGATTTACAAAGCTCTCCCATCATTTATTATTTATTCCGTGGGTTATTGAACCTTTCTACATTGCCATCTGAATCTTAAGACTTAAATGATTGTTCCTGAGCTTCTCTGTTTGGGAGCCACACACGTGTGTGTATGTATATAGATATATATACACACACACACACACACACACACACACACACACACACACACACACACACGTATAGACATAACACTGTTAACTTCTGTTTATTTTGTTTAATTCTCTATATTTTGAGTAGATGCTAATAAAGATAGTGATTTTAATATTAAAACGACTCAATATGTGATCTATTGCTGCTGGTATGTAACAACTATATTTTCTTTCTGGTTGTGACTTGTTTTCTTCATTCTATTATTGTTTTACTTTGTTCTACCTCAAAGCAACGTAATGATTTGTTCTAAGTTAACAGAATACAAGACAAGCTTTTCTTTGTATCTCAGTACAGGTTACAATAATAAACCAATACTAATGAGGAGCAAATTTGCAGAGAGATAGCAGACAACTGCAGGAAACATAAAGTTGTGATAGTAGGGGATTTTAATTTTCCACATATTGATTGGGACTCCCATACTGTTAAAGGTCTAGACGGGTTAGAGTTTGTAAACTGTGTTCAGCAAAGTTTGCTAAATCAATATATAGAGGTACTGTCTAGAGAGGATGCAATATTAGATCTCCTATTAGGAAACGAGTTAGGACAAGTGACGGAAGTGTGTGTAAGGGAACACTTTGGTTCCAGTGATCATAACACCATTAGTTTCAATTTGATCATGGATAAAGATAGATCTGGTCCTTGAGTTCTAAATTGGAAAAAGGGCAAATTTGAAGAAATGAGAAAGCATCTGAAAAGCCTGGATTGGGACAGGTTGTTCTCTGGCAAGGATGTGATTAGTAAGTGGGAAGACTTCAAAGGAGAAATTTTGAGAGTGCAGAGTTTGTATGTTCCTGTCAGGGTTAAAGGCAAAATGAATAAGAATAAGGAACCTTGGTTCTTGAGGGATATTGGAACTCTGATAAAGAAGAAGAGAGAGATGTATGACATGTATAGGAAACGGAGCAAATAAGGTGCTTGAAGAGTATAAAAAGTGCAAAAAATACTGAAGAAAGAAATCAGGAGGACTAAAAGAAGACATGAGGTAGCTTTGGCAGTCAAGATGAAGGATAATCCTAAGAGCTTCTACAGATATGTTAAGAGCAAAAGGATAGTAAAGGATAAAATTGGTCCTCTTGAAGATCAGAGTGGTTGGCTATGTATGGAAACAAAAGAAATAGGGGAGATCTAAAATGGTTTTTTTTCTGTATTTACTAAGGAAACTGGTATGGAGTCAATGGAAATAAGGCAAACAGGTAGTGAGGTCATGGAACCTATACAGATTGAAGAGGAGGAGGTGCTTGCTGTCTTGAGGCAAATCAGAGTAGATAAATCCCCAGGACCTGACAGGGTATTCCCTTGGACCTTGAAGGAGACTAGTGTTGAAATTGCAGGGGCCCTGGAAGATATATTTAAAATGTTGGTATCTATGGGTGAGGTGCCGGAGGTTTGGAGGATAGCTCATGTTGTTCCGTTGATTTTAAATGGCTCTAAAAGAAATCTGGGAAATTATAGGCTAGTAAGTTTGACGTTGGTAGTAGATAAATTATTGGAAGGAATACTAAGAGATAGGATCTACAAGTATTTGGATAGACAGGGACATATTAGAAAAAGTCAGCATGGCTTTGTGCATGGTAGGTCATGTTTAACCAATCTATTAGAGTTTTTTGAGGAGTTTACAAGGAAAGTGGATGAAGGGAAGGCAGTGGATGTTGTCTACACGGACTTCAGTAAGGCCTTTGACAAGGTCCCGCATGGGAGGTTAGTTAGAAAGATTCAGTCGCTAGGTATCTGTACATGGTGAGGTAGTAAATGATCAGACATTGGCTCAATGGGAGAAGCCAGAGAGTGGCAGTGGAGGATTGCTACTCTGAGTGGAGGCCTGTGACTAGTGGTGTGCCACAGGGATCTGTGCTGGGTCCATTGTTATTTGTCATCTAAGTCAATGATCTGGATGATAATGTGGTAAATTGGGCCAACAAATTTGCTCATGATACAAAGATTGGAGATGTAGTAGACAGTGAGGAAGGTTTTCAAAGCTTGCAGAGGGATTTGGACCAGTTGGAGGAATGGGCTGAAAAATGGCAGATGGAGTTTAATGGAGTTTGGAATGAGCTGCCAAATGAAGTGGTAAATGCAGGCTCACTTTTAACATTTAAGAAAAACTTGGACGGGTACATGGATGAGAGGTGTATGGAGGAATATAGTCCAGGTGCCGGTCAGTGGGACTAGGCAGGAAAATGGTTCAGCACAGCAAAGAAGGGCCAATGGTTCTAGTAGATTATTGAACCAACCTTACGTTTGTGATTTCTGGGATCTGGTGGGGAAAGGAACAGCTGCGATCAATGGAAGAATGGAACAAGCTTAAATAATCTCACCTTGCTTTGAATTGGAACCTCTGGCTGAATTCATCTAAGGTGCTAACTTACCATGAGTCCAATTGTTCATGTTTCCAAAACTTTCCTATTCATGTACATACTGTACAAATATATCTTAAATGTGATATACACTGCCTTGTGTGAAGTTACCTATCAGGTCCCTTTCCCCTCTTACCTTGAAAAATTATCCTGTATTCTTTTATTTCCACTTTCCTGGGAAAAAAATCTGTGCTCATTGACTCTGTGTCCCTCATGGTTTTACATATCCAGATGAGATCACTCTCATTCTGCACGCCAAGGACTACAGTCCAACCTCTTTCTATAACTCAGGACCCATGTCCTGCAATTGTTCTCATAAATATTTATTTTGAAATACAGCATGGAGAAGGCCCTTCCAGCCCTATGAGTAACCCAATGGGATAATTTACAATGACCGATTAACCTACTGGTACATCTTGAACTGTGGGAGGACACTGGACTGTGGGAGAAAACCCATGCATTCCACAGGGAGGACACATAAAGACTCCTTACAGAACGGTACTGGAATTGAACACCATTCTTCAGAACACCCCGAGCTCTAATAACTAACTGCTTTGCTATTGTGGCACCACACTTCTTTGTACTCCTTCCAGCTTAATGACAACTTTAAAATTCTTCCAATTTTGTGAATGCACGAGTGGCCCCAATGTGTCTTCTCTATGTTGGAGGGAATCAATATCAGATTGGCAGAATCTGTCTGAGTGTTTGCTTTTGAACTTTTCCTAGTTCTGATGCAAGGCTCCAACCTTACATAAAAAGTATATTTCACTTCAAGGACACAGCCTGACCTGCAGAGTACTTCCAGCAGTATTTTATATTTAA
Organism: Hypanus sabinus; assembly: GCF_030144855.1. Classification (NCBI taxonomy): domain Eukaryota; kingdom Metazoa; phylum Chordata; class Chondrichthyes; order Myliobatiformes; family Dasyatidae; genus Hypanus; species Hypanus sabinus. Next base: position 84,613,622 of record NC_082722.1, read on the forward strand.
TTAACTCAGTTCCTGGTTTGGTCTGCATTGGCGTTCAGTTTCACATTGTGTGATCTATTCTTGATACTTTTGTCAACTTGTCTGGTCAGTTTAGTCAAAAATATCTTGGGAAATAGGAAAACCAGAATTAAATTAAACCCTTGGTTATTAAACACAACCCAGTGGACTTAGCAGAGTTCTGATGAAGAAACGGCAGTTTCCGCTCTCTTTCCGTAGGCACTACTGCCCTGCTGAGTTGTTTCAGCATGTTCTATTTGTGTATCTCACTACAGACAGACTGCATTCACTGATTCAGCTGGCCCAATCACTCCCTCACAATCTACTTGTCTCTTCCTCAGTCCTTTTGGTGTGTCTCCATCTCTTTCTTGCCATTTTGTTACTGATTATTTCTTTCCCTCGGTCTTCCACCATTTCACTCACTCTGTCTCTTAGCCTGTTTGGTTGCTCTCCCTCTTTCACACAGATCAGAATGCCAGCCACATATTCTCATTAACTAATGGACTTCCCAACAGGAGACTGACCACTCAGCTCCAATTACATCCCTATTAGTTCCCAACCATCGCCTCTGACAGAAATGAACTAATCCTTCTAGGAAATCTCCAGCCGTGATCAGCTGACACCTTCTGATTAATTGTTTTTGAATGCAGGTTAATTATCCTAGAAGTAGGAAAGAGCCTGAGCTGAAGAACTGCTGAGGCAGAATGTTCCAGTAATGAGAGACACTGTCAGTTAACCCTTCTAGAGCTGGTTTGAGGCAGAAATCACACACTACAGTGAACTAGGGTGGGTGTGACAATAGGTGGGTGGTCTAGGAATAGTAATATGCAAAGACATAAATGCAGAGTGATTGAGAGACAGGGACAGACAAAGGATTGGCCAAAAACAGAGACACATTGCTAGCAACACATTGGGACACAAATATAGAGAGATATAGAAAGACTGATATGGAGATGGAGAAAGACTTGCACTTGCAAGAGACAGAATGAGGTTAAATTATAATTAGCTAATCCACACATCCATTCAGCCTCACAAACTGCCCTTTAAAATATACCAATGACACAAACCCCATTCTAGCCAGTGAATGAGAAATGAATACTTGTTGTAATATTCATAGCGCCAGCAGAGGGCAGCAAAGCTGTGAGAGATCCTTTCAAAGCGTGGAGTCTCTCTGTGACAGTGAGAGAAAATCGGTATAAGGATATCAATAAATTTAAATATCATTAATTTTATATATCAATATCTTGGATTTGGGTAAACAACTATACAAACTTGCTGATACCTCAAAGTTTGGGGATGTTTTGAACAGTGAGGATTTGCGAAGTATCTGAAGGACCATAGACAGGCAGGTGATGGGTTGGACCTGTACAATAAGGACCATAGACAGGTTAGAGGTGTGGGTTGAATGTACATCAAGGACCATAGACAGGCTGGAGGTGTAGATGCACATGCAACATGCAAATTAATGCAGAGCAATGGGAACTACTATTTGTTAGGAATCTCAAGAAGAACCAATATAAAGTAGATTCATAGAATACAGCAGCACAAAAACTGGCACTTCGGCCTGTCTGGACTGTGCCAGATCATTAATTTGCCTAGTCCCATTAAACCTTCACCTGGACTTTTGTAGGCAGCATTACCACACAGGTTCACATACTTTTTCCAACAAATACGTGTATTACTGGATCATTTTTCTCAAATTAATACATGAGCAAGTATAATGTTTTTTGTGTTATTTATTTGTGGGTTCTCTTTATCTACTTTTAGGACATGTGATGATCTGATCACATTTTAGATCATACTTATGCAGAAACAGAGAAAATTCTACAGTGCTCATAAACTTTCTAGCACCAATATACCAATCCAAGTTTCTCTTAAATGTTGAAATTGAACTTGCATCAACCAGCTTGATCCACAGTCACCACATTCTGAGTGAAATAGTTCTCCCTCATGTTCTCCTTAAACAATTTCACCTTTCACCATTAACACGACCTCTAGTTATACTCTCACAACCTCAATGAAAAAACCTGCTGGCATTGACTCTATCTATACCCATCCAAATTTTATATGCCTCTATCAAATCTCCCTTTAATCTTCCATGTTTTAGGGAATAAAACCCTAACTTATTCAACCTTTTCCTATAACTCAGGTCCTCAAGTCCCAGCAACATCCTTGTAAATTTTCTCTACGCTCTTTCAATCTTACTTAGATCTTTCATGTAGGCAGGTGACCAAAACAGCATACAATGTTCCAAATTATGCCTCACCAATGTCTCATACAATTTCAACTTAACATTCCAACTCCTGCATTCAATATATTGATTTATGAAGGCCATCATTTCTTTATGACCCTATCTACCAATTTCAATTTCGAGGAAATATGGAGCTGTATTCCCAGGTTCCTCTGTTCTACCACACTCCTCAGTGCCCTACCACTCACTGTGTAAGACCTACCCTGGTTGGTCCTCCCAAAGTGCAACACCCCACACTCGTCGTCAATAAACACCATCTGCCATTTTTCCAGTTGGTCTGGATCCCACAAGCTTTGATGGCCTTTGTTGCTGTCCATTACACACCAATATACAAATTTGCTGAACCGGTATACTAGAATATCATCCAGATAACAAACACAAATGGACCCTTTGGCACACCACTAGTTACAAGCCTCCAGTTAAAGAGGCAACAATGTACTACAACTCACTGGCTTCTTCCGCAAAGTCAATGTCTAATCCAATTTGCTATCTCATCTTGAATGCCAAGAGACTGAACCTTCTTGACCAAGCTCCCATGTGTGACCTTGGCAAATGCCTCGCTAAAATCCATGTAGACAACGTCCACTGCATTGCCTTCATCAACTTTTCTGGGTAACTTCCTCAAAGAACTCTGAAAGACTGGTTTGACATGAGATGCCTCACACAAAACTATGCTGACTATCCCTAATCCGTACCTATGTATCCTAATACCCATATACTGTATGTACATAAATATACAAATTCTGTATTCTCAAAATTACACTTTTGACAGCTACCCACTTACCAAGTACACCTTTGTCTAAAAAAGGCCTGTCCCAATCCACACTTGCCAGATCCTTTCTGATACCATCACAACTGACCTTTCTCCAATTTAGAATCTCAACCCGAGGACCAGACCTATCCTTTTCTATAATTACCTTGAAAGTAATGGCATTATTTAGACCTTTCCTGTAGGAAGGTGACCAAATGAAAACTACATGAAAAGTGTTCCTCTACTGAGGGGTTCCCAAACTTCTATATGCCATGGATCAACACCATTAAGCTCGGGGTCTGTGGTCCCCAGGTTGTGAACCCATGCTCTATACAAAATTCTGTCACCTGCCCTGTCTCATTCTCTAACAGTATCATACTGTCTCTAGTTGGAACTTCTATGTACTGATTAAGGAAACTTTCCTGAAGAAACAATTTGACAAACTCTTTCCCATCCACCCCGTTTACAGTATGGGAGTCCCAGTCAAAATGTGGAAAGTTAAAATCAGCTACTATCACAACCTTATGTTTCTGTAGATAGATCTGTGACCAGATTTGCCGCTCTAAATCCCACAGACCATTGGGAGGTCTATAATATAATCCCATCAACGTGATCATAGCTTTTTTTTATCCTCAGTTCCACCCATAAAGTCTCACTAGTCGAGTTCTCCAGTCTGTCTTGACTGAGCAATGCTATGACATTTTATAGACAATAGGTGCAGAAGTAGACCATTCGGCCCTTAGAGCCTGCACTGCCTTTTTGAGATCATGGCTGATCAATTACTATCAATACCCTGTTCCTGCTTTGTCCCCATATCCCTTGATTCCCCTATCCATAAGATACCTATCTAGCTCCTTCTGGAAAGCATCCAGAGAATTGGCCTCCACTACCTTCCGAGGCAGTGCATTCCAGACCACCACAACTCTCTGGGAGAAGAAGTTTTTCCTTAACTCTGTCCTAAATGACCTACCCCTTATTCTCAAACCATGCCCTCTGGTACTGGACTCTCCCAGCATCTGGAACATATTTCCTGCCTCTATCTTGTCCAATCCCTTAATAATCTTATATGCTGCAATATGATCCCCTCTCAATCTCCTTAATTCCAGCGTGTACAAGCCCAGTCTCTCTAACCTTTCTGCGTAAGACAGTCCAGACATCCCAGGAATTAACCTCGTGAATCTACGCTGCACTTCCTCTACAGCCAGGATGACCTTCCTTAACCCTGGAGACCAAAACTCTACACAATACTCCAGGTGTGGTCTCACCAGGGCTCAGTACAAATGCAAGAGGATTTCCTTGCTCTTGTACTCAATTCCCTTTGTAATAAAGGCCAACATTCCATTAGCCTTCTTCACTGCCTGCTGCACTTGCTCATTCACCTTCAGTGACTGATGAACAAGGACTCCGAGATCTCTTTGTATTTCTCCCTCACCCAACTTTACATGTTCAGATAATAATCTGCCTTCCTGTTCTTACTCCCAAAGTGGATAACCTCACACTTATTCACATTAAACATCATCTGCCAAGTATCTGCCCACTCACCCAGCCTATCCAAGTCACCCTGAGTTCTCCTAACATCCTCATCACATGTCACACTGCCACCCAGCTTAGTATCATCAGCAAATTTGCTGATGTTATTTTTTATGCCTTCATCCAAATCGTTAACGTAAATGGTAAACAGCTGTGGTCCCAATACTGAGCCCTGTTGTACCCCACTAGTCACCACCTGCCATTCCGAGAAACGCCCATTCACTGCTACCCTTGACTAGTAATGCCACTCTTTAATCCCTCACTCTGTATCACGTCTAAAACAACAGAACCCCGAAACATTGAGCTGCCAGTCCTGTCCCTCCTGCAAAGTCTCACTAATGGCTACAACGTCATAATTCCACACACATATCCATGCCCTAAGCTCATCCACCTTTCCTACAATACTCCTTGCATTGAAATATGTGCAGCTCAGAACATTAGTCCCACCATGCTTGACCCTTTGATTCCTGACTTTGTATGTAGGCTTAACAACATCTCTCCCTACAACCTTTTTACTATCTGTTCTGGTGCTCTGGTTCCCATCCTCCTGCAAGTCTAGTTAAGCCTTCCCGCTCAGATATTAGAGCATAATAAGATGTAGAAGCAGAATTAGGCCATTCAGCCCATCGAGTCTGCTCCACTATTCCATCATGGCTGACTCCAAATCATACACTTGCCTTTCACCATAATCTTTGATGCCCTGACCAATCAAGAAATTATCATTTTTCGCGTGGCCTCCACAGCAGTGTGTGGCTGAGCATTCCACAGATTCACTACTCTCTGGTTAAAAAAAAATTCCTCCTTAACTCTGTTCTAAAGAGTCGCCCCTCAGTTTTTAGGCTGAGCCCTCTAGTTCTAGACACTCTCTCCACATCCACCCTATCTTGTCCTTCCAATATTTGGTAGGTATTAGTCCTTCATTAAAGGTATAACCTGTCCCTCTGTGCAGGTCCCAATCATAGAACAATTTACAATGACCAATTAACCTGCTGGGTACGATGGGAGGAAACTGGGTCACCCGGAATAAAAACAGGCGTCCCAAGAAAACGATGCAATGACTTCTTACGGAGGACACTGAACTGAACTCAGAAGTGCAGAGCTGTTGTTCCGATAGTTGGGATACCATGCGCACACACACTACAACACCTTGTCCAGCTGCAACACAACATCCCAACTCCTGTACTCAGGAAGGCAAGCATGCCAAACATTGAGGCTAGCTGTTGGGTAATCTACGTAATAAATCAGGGAGGAAGGAGACTGGGGACTATGCTGCTGTGGAAGTGGCCACCATCAGAGCACGTCTGTGAACCAATGTTGCTGAGGGACTGTATACGGGTGGGAGATTAAAGCGGTCAGGAGTGGATTCTTGAGGGATCTGAGAAAGATCCTTTCGACTGCCTCTGAATGAATGAAATCAGATTGATCTGACAGTCTCACTGTGAAAGCATATTCATATATGCTAATATCTTTGTAATCGCCCCTTATAGCTGATAAACATGAGCAACCATGACAAGTTGCAATTACTTCTTGCAATTATTTCTTCTTATCTTACATTAAATATTAAACTCGTATTCTGTCTTCCAGCAGATTTATCACTGTTTCAAATAATGTTAGAGGATGTGATTTAAATGTGCAGTCTTTCATATTGCTCTGTAATCAGTGTCAGACATTACTGTCTCCCCCAACTCAATGGTACCAGACTACCTGATAATGTAGCTGCTCTAATTGGACAGAAACATAGAGGGAATTGCAATTCCAGTTGTAAGTCTCACTTCCCCACCACCTTCTAGTTAAGTGCTCTAAACATCGGTTTCCTTGTGAAAATTTGTTTGGCATCGATTTCTCGAGTACCCTGGGATAGTGTATAGTGGTGTTAGAAAGTTTGTGAACCCTGTAGAATTTACTCTATTTCTGCATAACTACAATGTAAAATGTGATCAGATCTTCACCCAAGTCCTAAAATTAGATAAACAGAACCCTATCAAATAAATAACACAAAACATTATTCTTATTCATTTATTTATTGAGAAAAATGATCCAATATTACATGTATTTGTTGGAAAAAGTATGCGAACCTTTGCTTTCAGTAACTGGTGTGACCCCCTTGTACAGCAATAACTTCAACCAAATGTTTCCAGTAACTGTTGATCAGTCCTGCATATCGGCTTGGAGGAATTTTAGGCCATTCCTCCCTAAAAAATGGCTGCAACCCTGGGATGCTGGTGGGCTTCCTTGCATGAACTGCATGCTTCAGGTCCTTCCACAACATTTCTATAGGATTAAGGACAGAACTTTGATTCAGCCCTTCCAAAACATGATTTTCTTCTTTTTATTCTGTTGTTGATTTTGGATCATAGTCTTGTTGCATTATCCAATTTCTATTAAGCTTCAGGTGTTGAACTGCTACCCTGACATTCTCCTGTAAAGTGTCTTGATACAATTTTGAATTCATTTTTCCCTCAATGATTGCATGCTGTCCAAGCCCCAAGGCAGCAAAGCAGCCCCAAACCATAATGCTCCTTCCACCATGCTTCATGAGATGAGCTTTTGGTGTTGGTGTGCAGTGCCCTTTTCCTCCAAACATAGCAATGTGCATTTCTGCCAAAAAGTTCAACTTTGGTCTCAGCTGTCCACATAACATTGTCCCAGAAGTGTTGTAGAAAATCCAGGTGGTCTTTTGCAAACTTGAGATGTGCAGCAATGCTTTTTTTTTTGGAGAGCAGTGGTTTCTTTCCATGAACACCATTCTTGTTCAGTGCTTTTCTTATACTGGACACATGAACAGAGACTTTAGCAAGTTCTAGAGGTTTCTGCAGGTTTTTTGTAGTTACCCTTAGTTTCTTTTTGACCTCCCACAGCATTGCACTTGTGCCTTCAGTGTGATCTTTGCAGGCTACCCGCTCCTAAGGAGAGTAGCAACAGTACTGAGCTTTCTCCATTTGAAGACAATTTCTCTCACTGTGGACTGATGAACACACAGGCCTTTAGAAATGCCTTTGTAGCTTTTTCCAGCTTCATGCATTTCTACAATTCTTCTTCTAAGATCTTCTGGAAGTTGTCTTGAACATAGAAAATCTATAGCACATTGCAGACCCTCCGGGCCACAATGCTGTGCCAACTATGTAACCTGCTGTGGAAGCTGCCAAGAATTTCCCTATCGCAAAGCCTGTTTTATCAAGCTAAATGTGCCTAAGAGTCTCTAAAAAGACCCTATTTTCCTGCCTCTACTACTTTCACTGACAGTGGATTCCACGCATCCACCACTCTCTGTGTGAAAAACTTACCCCTGACATCCCCCTTGTACCTACTTCCAAGCACCTTAAAACTATTCCCCCTCATGTTAGCCATTTTGGACCTGGGAAAAAGCCTTTGGCTATCCACCTGATCAATGCCTCTCATTATGTTATACACCTCTATCAGGTCACCTCTCATCTTCTGTCGCTGCAAGAAGACAAGGTTAAGTTCACACAACTATTCTCGTGTCACACTCTCTAATCCAGGCAACATCCTTGTCAATCTCCTCTGCACTCTCCCTATAGCATCCACATCCTTCCTGTAATGAAGTGACCAGAACTGAACACAGTACTGCAAGTGGGGTCTCACTATGGTCTAACGTTTTGTTCAAGGCATGGTGCACATAAACAGATCTTTCTTGAAAAGTGCAGGCTCTGTCAGTAACCTGACTCTGTGTGTCTTTTTTATATAGGGCAGGGGATCTCTACAAACCACACCTCCAATCTCATCTCATTGATTGGAACACCTGATTCCAAATAACTTTTGTAGAAGGCATTACCCCAGAGGTTCACATACTTTTTCCAACAAATACATGCAATATTGGATAATTTTTCTCAATAAATAAATGAACAAGAATAATATTTTTCTGTGTTATTTATTTAATTGTGTTCTCTTTATCTAGTTTTAGGACACAAGTGAAGATCTGATCACATTTTAGGTCATATTAATGCAGAAATAGAGAAAATTCTGCAGGGTCACGCACTCTCTAGCACCACTGTATTTCATCAAAGCAGCAACATGTGCACATTGTTGGAAGTGTGGAGTTCACCATCACCCACCATTTCGTTAGGCCCTTGACTTCCATTTCCAATGGGATCTTCACATCAAGCTCATAGGAACACATCCAATTTGTTGCCATGGTTCCTAGTTGGGGTGCAGAATGAGGGCCCTGGATCTCCAAAAGATCCAGCCTTCCCAGATCTACGGAGGATGTTCACAGTTGGACTCTTTTCTTTCAGTCACCGCCCCCAACTATGAACAGGTCCTCCCCAGCTTATGAATGCCTGATTTATGAAGTGCCAGGGCAGATTGGAAAGGTCATGTACAGGCCAAATGGAGTGGCATGGCTGAGAGCATATCAAAGCAGCAGGGCCCAGGTTCAAGTGAGAAAAGAGTCAAGGTTTGACCAACTTAAACACCGGGCCAGATTGAAAAGGTCAGGGTGTCAAGCCCAGAGGCACAGCACGGGCCCGTGTTCAGCTTGCTGCTCAGTGAAGCTTACTTATCTCGGCACTGAACTGAGGTTGTGGCTTGCAACCAAATGGGCTGTTGGATCAGCTGTGAACTCATTTATTTGAAAGCAACATCCATCATTAGGGTCCCCACCACCCTGGACATGCTGTCTTCTCGCTGCTGCGTTTAGAAAGAAGGTACAGGAGCCTCAGAACTCAGACCACCAGGTTCAACAACAGTTACTACCCCTCAACCATGAGGCTCTTGAACCAAGGGGATAACTTCAGATGCCCCATCATTGAAAGGTTCCCACAACCAATGGACTCACTTTCAAGTACTCTTTACCTCATGTCCTCAATACTTATTATTTATTTATTTATTATTATTCTTACTTTTTGTATTTGCGGTTTGTCGCCTTCTTCATTTTGGTTGAATGCCCAAGTTGTGCGGTCTTTCATTGATCCTTTTATGGTTATTATTTTATAGATTTATTGAGTGTGCCTACAAGAAAATGAGTCTTATGGTTGTATATAGTAATATATATGTACTTTATAATAAATTTATTTCGAACTTTTCATTTTGAATATTATTTGCTTACTTTTTATTGTTTGCACAATTTGTTCTTTTTGTTTTTGAACATGGGGTCTTTGACTGTCTTCATCTTTAATGGGTTATATTGGATTTGTTTTATGGCTGTCTGTAAGGAGATTAATTTCAAGGTTGTATACAGTATACATACTTTGATAATAAATGTTATGTACTGCTGTACATAAGCAAGCATTTGGGAGACCGATGATAAGGTTATGCTACCTCCTTCAGGTCTCAAGGCATCTTCTGCTGTGGAGAAACTTAATTTGTGGCCGCAATTCCAACTTGCAGACTGTTTGAATTATGAAATGATCTCGGGAACAGAACCCTGTCCTAAGCTGGGGGTGGGGTCCTGTACAATGGTCTGCTGTAGCCTGCATCTCTTCAGCAGATTCCTCAATTTTGGCTTCAGTGTCAGTCTTGCATCAATATCTATCATTTCTTGGGTCTGGAGTGTTGAGGTGGACTTGACATGTGAATATGAAGACCAGTCAGTCAGCCTCAATCCTACTCCACCAAGTCTCATGATTCTTTGAGAGAGGAAGCTCTTTCTCAGATCCATCTGAAATTGATTACCCTTTGCTTGGAATCTTTGCCCTGTCCTAGATGATCTCATTTGGGGTAAACATCTTCTCAGTGCCCCATCCATCAATGCCATTCAGAACCTCCACTATCCTACTCAATCTCTCTTCATACATCACCCCCTTGATTCCCATAAACTTCTTATGCACTGCCTCCAAAGTTCCACAACTGAAGTACATCACAGAATCATTTTACAAACCAGCTCAAGTTCTCAGATCTTCTTCCATCAGTCTCTTAAATTTAAATTTAAACAACTTCCCTCAGAAGAAAATTGACAGATCAACATTTTTAAGTATGGTCCTAAATTATGGAGGCTAGAACCCAAAACCTAAAACTACATGGGATGCACTCAGTTGACACTTTTAAATGCCAGCTCAAAACCTATTTATTTAACCCTTGCTTTTAACTAACGTAATTTTCTATTTTATTTTTCTGTTTGCCTGACATCATTTGTTTGAAAAGAGCTCTATAAATAAAATGCAAGCAAGTCATCCTTTAAACATAGAACATGGAAAACAGAAGAACTGGCCCTTTGGTCCACAATGTCACGCTGAACTAAATAAACTAATGTTATCACTTCTCTACTACCCGTATGTGATCAATTTCCTATAGTCATATGCTTGTATAAATGCCCTCACCACCACATCTGGCAGCCCATTCTACACATCCACCACTGTGTGAAATCTCCCCCCCCCCGCCCCAAACATTTCCTTTTGAACATCCGCCCTCTCATCTTAAATACATGGTCTCTAGTACTAGACATTTTGAACTTGAGATAAGGGGATGGGCGGTCCACTCTGTCTTTTATAATCTTACAAACTTCTATCAGATCTCCCCTATGCCTCCACTACCCCAGAGAAAACAACCAGTTCTTATACCACATGCCCTCTAATCCAGGTAGCATTCTGATAAACATCCCCTGTACCATCTGACCCAGGCAGCATCCCGGTGAATCTATTCTGCACCTTCTTGGAAGGCCCCACAACCTTCCTACAATGGATCTGTCTGAATTGAGGCGGAGGGAGGGTTCGGGGGACGTCGAGATGGTGGGGGGAGGGCAACATCGGCCAATAACTTATTTTCTGCACTGGCCTCTGGTTGAGGGCCAGGTTCTGAAGCCCAGTTCGTCACGCATTAACATGCAACACGCCAGCGCAAACCTCCTCAACCGCCATCTTAGTAACGGTCCGAGCCAATCCGCCTCCCCCGGACCCTCGGGCTCGGACTGCTGTTCCGCTCCTGCAGCACCCGGACTCTCCGTGACGGCGCACTTCCTGCCTCAGCCGGGCCGAGCCGAGCCGAGCCGAGCGGGCCGAGCGGGCCGGCGGACAAGCCCAGAGCCTGCGCCTTCTCGTCTCGACCTCTGATTGTCGAACCTGCGGGAGACGCTTCGGTCACGGCGGGCTTCCAGCCCCACTGACAAATGCTGAGGGGGCAGAGTGAACAGACCAATATAACTCCTCAACCACTAGAATTCTGAGGATATATTTTATCTAAAACAGCAAGGACGGCGATAAAGCTGCACAGATAGCTGTGGGTTGTACCATGCTTTCCAATTTATTAAGCATCACACCTGAATTGGTGTCTTATTACTATGTCCGGTGTTGGAGCCGATGTACATCAGCCATTGCTAGGAGTGTAAAGATCCATAAATTTCTGCAGAGGAATTTGGGTACAGCAGCATCCTCGTTCGCAAGGACAGAACAGGTCTTCACCAGGGCTGCTAACTTTGCAGACAGACTGGCTATTGTGGATGATCGTGGACGTTACACATACAGGGATCTATATAGGTGCAGTCAGGCCCTTTCAAGGGAGATTCAGAGTGCCTTGGGTTGTTTTGATGGTGATATTCGGGAGCAGAGAATTTCAATCCTGTGTCCAAACGATGTATCTTTTGTGATTGCGCAGTGGGCTTCCTGGATGAGTGGTGGTGTTGCAGTACCACTCAGTCATAAGCACCCAGCTTCTCAGCTGGAGTATGTTGTCCATGACTCTCAAAGCACTTTAATCATCGTGGAGGAGAACTACATCAAATGGGTTACACCAGTTGCTAACAAACTGCAGGTGAAATGCCTTCCATTGTATAAGTCCCACCGAATGGTCCCTGACACCATGCAACCGGACCAATGTGCTGGCACTCCAGTGGCAGATGCTACCTATGTTGTGACAGACTGGAGAGGTAGAGGAGCCATGATCTTGTACACCAGTGGAACAACAGGACAGCCCAAAGGAGTCCTCACCACCCATGGCATCTTGCAGAGTCAGGTGATTTTCCACTTTTTTTTCCCTTAATCCTTGTACTGAGCTTGCTGCTGCCTTTCAGCATGCTATTATAAGATATATTAAAATGTACAGCCCAAAAGAGGGTGGGGAGTGTGAGCATCCAGCCTCTGGCCCCTGGCCCAGACTCACAGACATCAGTTTAGTGGATACACCAATGAATGTTTATACTGTCTCTTATTAGAGATGGTCATGCCTGGCACTGCCTTGGCATGAATTTTACATCCCTTGTTAGTCCATGCCTGCATTGTCAACCTTTCATTGCATGCAGGCACCTTTGTTTGCTGGGGAGCTGTGAAGAATCATTAATGATCCAGCTTGTGTTATCATTAGTGGGATCGTCACATTTAATAACTAGCAAAACAGAGATGGAGATGGAAGATCCTTGCTACCCTAAGTGCCAGTGGTGTAATGGGAAGTAAGTAAATAAGCTAGCAAAACTTCTCAACAAGTCGAAAGATGATTTGGATGATAATGTGGTTAACTGGATCAGCAAATTTGTGGATGACACCAAGATTGGGGGTATAGTGGACAGTGAAGAAGATTATCATGGCTTGCAGAGGGATCTACATCAACTGGAAAAATGGGTTGAAAAGTGGCAGATAGAATTTAATGTAGACAAGTACGAGGTTTTGCACTTCAGTTAGGAATACCAGGTCTTACACAGTGAACAGTAGGGCACTGAGGAGTGTGGTAGAACAAAGGAATCTGACGCTACAGGTACATAATTCATTGAAAGTGACATCACAGGTAGACTGGTTCATAAAGAAAGCTTTTGGCACATTGGCCTTTGTAAGTCAATGTATTGAGTACAGAAGATGGGATGTCATGTTGAAGTTGTATAAGCCAATTGGTGAGGCCTAATTTGGAGTATTTTGTACAGTTTGATCACCTACCTACAGGAAAGAATGTCACTGGGTCTGGAGGACCTGAGTCTGGACTGAATTCTTCAGAACATAGAAGATCGAGGGGAGATTTGATAGAGATTTACAAAATTTTGAGGATTATAGATAGGGGAAATGCAAGTAGGCTTTTCCCACTGAGGTTGGATGGACTACAATCAGGGGTCGCGGGTTAAGGGTGAAAGGTGAAAAGTTTAAGGAGTGCCTGAGGGGAAACTTCTTCACTCAGAGGGTTGTGAGAGTGGTGCATGTAAGCTTGATTTCTAAGTTTAAGAGAAGTTTGGATCAGTACATGGATTGTAGAGATATGAGTGGCTTTGGTCCCGGTGCAAGTCACTGGGAATAGACAGTTTACATGTTTTTCGACATGCACTAGATGAGATGAAGGGTGTGTTTCTCTGTGACTCTGTAGTGGAGAAGGATGAGAATGAGAGTGCCAGAACAGATAGTGGAGAGATTTTGGGGACAGATGACAAAGTCAGAAATTAAAAGGTTGCACATGGTGCGACTAATGTCCCGAGCTGCATATATTTCAATGCAAGAAGAATCGTAGAAAAGGCACATGAGCTCAGGGCATGGATCAACATGTGGAATTATAGTTTTGTAGCCATTAGTGAGACTTGGTAGCAGGAGAGCAGGACTGACAGCTCAATGTTCCGGAGTTCCATTGGTTTAGACGCAACAGAACGGGAGGAATTAAAGGAGGAGGGGCAGCCAAGACAGACTGGAGAACTCATCTATTGAGGCGTTATTGGTGGAACTGAGAAATAGGAAAGATATGACCATGTTAATGAAGCTATTTTGCAGACCACCCAACAGTCCGAGGGATTTAGAGCAACTAACTTGGAGAGAGATCGCAGACTGTTGCAAGAAACATAGTGTGTTCAGGAAAGTTTCCTTAATCAGTACATAGAAGTCCCAGTGAGAGAGTGTGATATTTGATGTGTTATTGGGCAATAAGATGAGGTGAAAGAGAACCCGAAGGGATTCTACAGATATGTTAAGAGCAAAAGGACAAATTGGTCCTTTGGACGATCACCCATGCATAGCCATAAGAGATGGGTGTGATCTTAAATGCGTCTTTTGAGGAGTGTAGTCGAACAAAGGGATCTGGGAATACACGTCCATAATTCATTGAAAGTGGTTTTTCAGGTTGATAGGGTCGTAAAGAAAGCTTTTGGCACACTGGCCTTGTAAATCAATGTATTGAGTCGGGAGATGGGATGTTGTGCTGGAGTTGTGTCAGACATTGGTGAGGCCAAATTCAGAGTATTGTTTGCTGTTTTGGTCACCTACCTACAGGAAAGAAGTAAATAAGGTTGAAAGAGTACAGAAAAAATTTGCAAGTATGTTACTGGGATCTGAGTTATAAGGAAAGATTGAATAGGTCTGGACTTTATTCCTTAGAACATAGAAGATTGAGAGGAGATTTGATAGAGGTGGACAGAATTGTGAGGGGTATAGATAGGGTAAATGCAAGCAGGCTTTTTCCACTGAGGTTAGGTGGGACTGCAACTAGGGGTTATGGGTTAAGGGTAAAAGGTGAAAAGTTTAAGGGGGACATGGGGGTAACTTCTACACTCAGAGAGTTGTGAGAGTGTGGAATGAGCTGCTAGTGCAAGGGGTGCATGCGAGCTCGATTTCAAAGATTAAGAGAAGTTTGGACAAGGATGGGAGGGGTATGGAGGGCTCTGGTCCCGGTGCAGGTTGATGGGAGTAGGCAGTTTAAATGGCTTCAGCATGGACTAGATGGGACGAAAGGCCTGTTTCTGTGCCTATGAATCTATAACCACTGCAGTGGTCCTGGGACTTAATAATTTCCCTCTGAGCAGTGTGTGCCTCCAACCATAGAGACAATTTTAACATCCACTGGCTTTCATTGTACCAGGACTTTTGGACACTTACCTGCAGGTTTTCTCTGGATTGGTGAAGGTTGAGGGGAGATCTGATAGAGATTTATAAGATTATGAGAGGCACAGATGGAGTAGACAGACTGTTTTCCCGAGGGTTGAAGTGTTTGTCTAATACCAGAGGGCATACATTTAAGGTGAAAGTAGATGTGACGGAGAATTTTGTTTTACACAGAGAGTGGTGGATGCCTGGAATGTGCTGCCTGGGGTGGTGGTGGAGGCAGAAACATGAGAGACTTTGAAGAGACGTTTAGATGACACATGAATGTGAGGAAAATGGAAGGATGTGGACATTATGTAGGCAGAGGGGATTAGATTAGTTGGGCATTTGATTACTAATTTAATTGGTTCGGTACAACACGGTGGGTGAAGGGCCTGTTCCTGTGCTGTATTATTGTATGTTCTGTGTTTAATGCTGACTTGTTATCACAAAGAGGTACTCTCATTTTGCCTTTGGAATTCAGCTCTGCAGCCATGTTTGGACTGAGTTTATGATAAAGCCCAAATCAGAGTGGAATAGCACTACAAATTGTCAGTACAAGCCAATATTTCAGACAATACTGCAGCTGCAGACAAGATCTAGTAATACAGGCACTGAATGTTCAAGTTGATACTTCAGATATTGGGTGGGTGAGCTGAGCTTATGTATTTGGTACATAGTATTTTCGATATTAGTGTATTAATTTTTTGGAAGGATTAATGTAGTCATGAAGTACTTTGCCCCATCTAGTCTGTGCTGACATGGTCTTCTGTCTTGCTACATCTACCTGCATCTGGTCCATAGTCCACCATATCCCTCTCATTCATAACTCTCTGCAAACATCCCTTAAATGTTACAATTGAAATCTCATCTACCACCGCTATGTTAATTATAATAGGTATTAGAGTCATAGAGCAACACAGCTCAGACCAAACCCAACGAGTCAATGCCGAAGTATAGGCATAGGGGATCTCATTGAAACCTATCGAATGTTGAAAGGCCTAGATAGAATGGATGTAGAGAGGAAGTTACCGAAAGTGGTTGAGTCTAGAACACAGACTCAGAATAGAAGGACATCCATTTAGAAAAAAGATGAGGAATTTCTTAAGGCAGTGGGTGGTGAATCTGTTGAATTCATTGCTGCAGATGGCTTTGCAGGCCAAATTATTGGGTATATTTAAAGAGGAGGTTCTTGCTTAGTCAGGGTGTCAAAGGTTACAGGAGAAGTCAGACGATGGGGTTGAGAGGGATAATAAATCAGACATAATGGAATGGTAGAGCAGACTTGATGGTCTGATTGGCATAATTCTGCTGCTATGTCTTTTAATCTTATTAAAGTCACTGTGTGTGCGTTAGCATTAAAGTCATTTAGTTTGCGTGTTAATGTTACGGGGTGTGATATTGATAACCAATAACATTCACCATTCTGCAGATAACCTCGCTGGTGAAGCAGTGGGAATGGAGCAAAGATGATGTTATCCTGCATGTATTACCTCTAAACCATCTACATGGAATCCTTAATAAACTACTGTGTCCACTCTGGGTCGGTGCTGCCTGTGTGATGCTGCCAGAATTCAATGCTCAGCGGGTAAGCAGGGAGCACTCGAAGCTTAGAAGGATAATGGGAGTTGTGGAAGAAAAACATTGCAGAATTCATTAATAACTAACAAAGGCTTGGTTTGATTCTGCAGTTCACTTCCCAGCAGCATGCCAGATGTAAGAAATTTGATTAAGTATCAGAGAAGGGACATGGCACTGTACTTGTTCAGAGGGTTTGTGTGACTGTGTCTGTCAAATAGGGGAATTTGGAGACAAGGGGACCACACAACCTTGCATTCCTGGTGATGGTTGATCATACTGCTTGTCATTCTTCTGGTAAGATGGCAGTGTGCTTGGAATCAGCAGCTTCTCCAGGTCCATCCAAAGATGTTATTGTCTTTTTTATGATTACAAGACACTGCTGGACATTAGGAATTTCAAGTACTGCAGGATTACCACATCAGTGAGTTGCTCTTTAGTGGAAGAGCTGGACCTAGTGTGGCTGTGTTGCTGCTGAAGTCAGTGTGCAAAGACAATGTGCAGTGTATTAGTGAGTGATTGTCTTGTTTTCCTCGTGAGCGAAGATTCTGGACATTGGTAATATAGAATACTGCAAGCCTGGTTCACTTGCCTATTGGTGAGACCAATGGTGGGAGCTGCATCAGCTCAGTGGTAATGTGGATTGGGCCTCTGTTGAAGCTGCCCAGGAGAGACACCAGAGGTGGTGTGGTGCTGGAATCATTTTACACCTTAGTCATGTCGGAATGCTGTTTTATTTGGCTGTATCCATGAATGACAATTAAACTTGAATGTGGATTTTTATATATATATATAAATAGAGAGAGAGAGAGAGAGAGAGAGAGAGAGAGACAAGGGTGATTGATAACTTCGTGGCCTAAGGAGTTGGAAGGAGTCAATTTTAGAAAACCTAACACATTTATTTTTCATCATAGTCCTACATTTACACACACAATCCAGCGGTCATGGAGCATACGGATCTTAGACCTCCAGAAAGCAGGGGTGATTGATACATTTATGGTCTATGGAGATGAGTTATACAGCTCTCGTTACATGCACATGCATTTCAACTCTTTGAGTGATTATGGAGAAAGTTTGAAGTTAGTAACTCATCAGTTAATAACTCATCAGGAGTGATTGATAAGGTCGTGGCCAAAGTGGAAGGAGATGAGTTAATAACTCAGTTAGACTTCAGACCTACACGGAACTACATAAAGTGCACAAAACAGTACAGGACAGTACAATAATGAATAAGCAAGTCTAAAGGCACAGTAAAGGGCAAATTACAATATAATAATAAATAATGTAAATGTAAACAATGTTTTAGCAGGAGTTGAGAAAGAAATTAGCAAAAATTGCAAAGGGAGTGGAGTGGCGTTCAGTTCAGTGTATTTGTGTGTTTTTGTGTGTTGCTTGGATTTCCAGCATCTGCAGATTTTCTCTTGTTTCACATAGGAGCAGAATTAGGCCATTCATCCTATAGAGTCTACTCCCTATTCCATCATGGCTGACCTGGAACCCATGCATCCCCTTACACCTGCCTTTTCACCATATCCTTTGATACCCTTGCTGATCAGGAAATGATCAATTTCCACCATAAATATACCTATGGGCTTGGCCTCCGTCGCAGTCTGTGGCAAAGCATTCCGCAGATTCACTATTTTATCACTAAAAAAATTACTCCTTTCCTCTCCTCCAAAATGCTACCCCTCCAGTTCCGGTTATACCGACCTTGGGTAACATCTTCTCCACATTCACCCTGTCTAGTCCTTTCAACATTTAGTAAGTTATAATGAGATCCCCACGCATTCTTCTAAATTCTCTCCAATGACAATACATTCTTTCTGAGATTTGGGGCCCAAAACTGTTGACAGTACAACAAGTGCGGCCTAATTGGTGTCTACCACCAGAAAATGAGGCTGGAGAAAAAATAATGGGGGCCAAAGAGATGATACATAAACTAAATGAGTATTTTGCTTCAGTCTTCACTATGGAAGACATTAGCAGTGTGCCAGATGTTGAAGGGTGTGAGGGAAGAGAATTGAGTACAGTTACTGTTACAAGGGAGAAGGTGCTCAAAAAGCTGGAAGACCTAAGGGTAGATATGTCACATGGACCAGATGAACTGCACCCTAGGGTACTGAAAGAGGTAGTTGTAGAGATTGTGGAGGCATTAGTAATGATCATTGGACTCTGGCATGGTGCCAGAGGACTGGAAAATTGCAAATGTCACTCCACTCTTAAAGAAAGGAGGAAGGCTACAGAAATGAAATTATAGACCAGTTAGCCTGACCTTAGTGGTTGGGAGGATGTTGAAGTCAATTGTTAAGGATGAGGTTATGGAATATTTGGTGACATAGGACAAGATAGGAAAAAGTCTACATGGTTTCCTGCAGGGAAAATCTTGCCTGATGAACCTTTTGGAATTCATTGAGGAGATTACATGTAGGATAGATAAAGGGGATGCAGTGGATATTGTATATTTGGACTTTCAGAGCCCTTTGACAAGGTGTCACACATGAGCCTGCTTCACAAGTTAAGACTACATGATATTACAGGAAAGTTATTGGCATGGTTAGAGCATTGGCTGATTGGGAGGAAGCAGTGAGTGGGAATAAAAGGTTCCTTTTCTGGTTGGTCGCCAGTGAGTAGTGCTGTTCCGCAGGGGTCGGTGTTGGGACCACGTCTTTTTATGCTGTATATCAAAGCTTTAGATGATGGAATAGATGGCTTTTTTGCCACGTTTGCAGATGATACCAAGGTTGGTGGAGAGATAGATAGTGTTGAGGAAACAGGTAAGCTGTAGAAGGTCGAGGACAGATTAGGAGAATGGGCAGCAAAGTGGCAAATGAAATACAATGTTGGAAAACATTGCATGAAATACAATGCATGGTCGTGCACTTTGATGGAAGAAATAAATGTGCAGACATTTTTCTAAATGGGGAGAAACTCCAATAATCTGAGATGCCAAGGTACTTGAGAGATCTTGTGCAGAACAATCTAAAGGTTAACTTGCAAGTAGAATCGATTGTGAGGACGGCAAATGCAATGTTAGCATTCATTTCAAGAGGTCTAGAATACAAGAGCAGGGGTGTGATGCTGAGGCTTCATAAGGCACTGATGAGGCCTCACACTCAGTATTGTGAACCGTTTGGTGCTCCTTATTGATAAAAATATGTGCTGGCATTGGAGAGGGTTCAGAGGAGGTTCACTAGGGTGATTCTAGGAATGAAAGGGTTATCGTATGAGGAACATTTGGTAGCTCTGGGTCTATACTCACTGGAATTTAGAAGGATGAAGGGGGACTCCATTGAAACCTTTCAAATGTTTGAAAGGCCTAGACAGAGTAGACGTAGAAAAGATATTTTTATGGTGGGGGAGTCTAGAACAAGCGGGCACAGAATAGAGGGACGTCCATTTAAAGCGGAGATGCAAAGAAATTGCTTTAGCCAAAGGGTGGTGAATTTTGTGGAATTTATTACCACAGGCAGCTGTGGAGGCCAGGTGGTTGAGTGTATTTAAGGCAGAGCTCAATAGGTTCTGATTGGACATGGCATCAAAGGTTACAAGGGGCGGGTGAAGACCGTGAAGTGGGGAAAAAGGGATCAGCCGTATTTGTATAATGGAGCAGACTCACTGGGCCAAATGGCCTAATTCTGCTCCTATGTCTTATGGTCGTAGGATCTTATAAAGGCTCAGCATTATCTCCTTGTTTTTATATTCTGTTCCCCTTGAAATAAATGCCAGCATCACATTTGCCTTCTTTACCACAGACTCAGCCTGTAAATTAACCTTCTGGGAATCTTGCACTATTGTTTCTTTTACCAAAATGCATTGTCATGTATTTTCCAACACTGTATTCCATCTGCCACTTTTTGCCCATTCTTCCAATTTGTCTAAGTCCTGCTGCAATCGCATTGCTTCTTCAGCATTACCTACCTCTCCACCTATCTTTGTATGATCCACAAACTTTTGCCACAAAGCCATTAGTTCCGTTATCCAATTCTTTGACAAACAATAGGAAAGTACCGGTGACCGCTGAGGAACACCACCAGCCAACCATAAAAGGCCCCTTTTATTCCCACTTGCTGCCTCCTGCCTGTCAGTCATTCCTCTATCCATGCCAGTATCTTTACTGTAACACCGTAGGATTTTATCTTGTTAAGCAGCCTCATGTGTGGTACTTTATCAAATATCTTCTGAAAATCCAACAGATTTATCAGGCAAGATTTCCTTTCACAGAAACCATGCTGACTTTGACTTATTTTATCATTAGTCTCCATGTACCCTAAAGCCTCATCTTTAATGATAGACTCCAACACTTTACCAACCACTAAGGCTAGGCTGACTGGCATATAAATTCCTTTCTTTTTCCTTCCTCTCTTCTTAAAGAGTGTAGTGACATTTTCAATCTTCTAGTCCTCTGGGACTATGCCAGAATCAAGTGATTCTTGAAAAATCATGACCAATGCATCCATTATCTCTTCAGCAACCTCTCTCAGGACTCTGGAATGTAGTCCATCTGGTCCAGGTGACTGATCCACCTTAAGACCTTTCAGTTTGCCTAGCACTTTTTTCTTTGTAATAGCAATGGCCCTCACTTCTGCTCCCTGACACTCACAGACCTCTGGCACACTGCTAGTGTCTTCCACAGTGAAGACTGATGCAAAGTACCTATTAAGTTTATCTGGTATTACTTTGTCCCCCATTACTACCTCACCCGCATCATTTTCTAGTGGTTCAATATCATCTTTCACCTCCCTTTTACTTGTTATATAACTGAAAATCTTTGAGTATCCTGCTTTATGTTATTGACTATTTGCCCTCATATTTCATCTTTTTCCTCATAGCTTTTTAATTGCCTTTTGTTAGATTTTAAAAGCTTCCCATTCACCCAATGTCCCACTCACTTTTGCTACCTAATATGCCCTTTCCTTGTCAGCCACTGTTGAGTACCCCTGCCATTTGAGAACAACGTTTTCTGTGGGACATATCTATCCTGCGCCTTGTGAACTATTCCCAGAAATTTCAGCCATCTCTGCTCTGCCGTTATCCCTGCCAGTATCCTCCTCCAATCCACCTGGGCAAGCTCCTCTCTCATGCCTCTGTAATTCCCTTTATTCCATTGTGATACTGATACATGTGACTAATGCTTCTCTCTCTCAAACTGCAGTATGAATTCAATCATATTATTTTCACTGCCTCCTATGGGTTCCTTTACATTAATCTGCCTAATAAGATCTGGGTTTTTAGATAGCCTTTCCCCTGGTAGGCTCAAACACAAACTGCTCTAAACAGTCATCTCATAGGCATTCAACAAATTTCCTCTCTTGCAATCCGACACCAACCTGAATTTACCAATCCTATTGCATATTGAAGTCCCCCATTACAATTATGACATTAGCCTTATTTCTTGCCTTTTCTTACTCCCTTTGCAATATCAACCCCACATCTTGACTACTCTTTGGAGGCCTATATATGATTCCCATCTTGGTTTTTTTTTACCTTTGCAGTTTCTTAACTCCACTTGTGGAAGTTGAATCTGGATAACGTCACTCAGGGGACCATACAAGTACAAACTCTTTATTCAAAGCACCCGGGGCTTACTCAGTTAGTCGCTCAAACAGGAACAGTCTGTATGTGACTGTTCCTTCCTGATCCACCAACTAACTCACAATTCCCCTTACAGAAGAGATGTAGTGTTCAGATACCCCACGCATGCCAAGCTGGAGTCAGACTTATCTATTGCTTGGCAGTACCGAGAGAGAAATTACAGAATGGATATAATGGACAGAACGTACACAGAACAGGCTGGTCTTATCTCTGCGCATGACTGCACAAAGATCTTGAAACACTGTCTAACTCCCAGATGAAATATAACTCAGCATGGATGTGGAAGCCAAAGAAAGTGTGCAGAGAAGAAAGGATTTTGCCTGGATTGGGGAGCATGCCTTATGAGAATAGGTTGAGTGAACTCGGCCCTTTCTCCTTGGAGCGATGGAGAATGAGAGCTGACCTGATAGAGGTGTATAAGATGATGAGAAGCATTGATTGTGTGGATAGTCGGAGGCTTTTTCCCAGAGCTGAAATGATTGCCATAAGAGGACACAGGTTTAAGGTGCTGGGGAGTAGGTACAGAGGAGATATCAGGGGTAAGTTTGTTACTCAGAGAGTGGTGAGTGCGTGAAATGGGCTGCCGGCAATGGTGGTGGAGGTGGATACAATAGGGTCTTTTAAGACTTTTGGATAGGTAAATGGAGCTTAGAAAAATTGAGGGCTGTAGGTAAGCCTAGTAATTTTTAAGGTAGGGAGATGTTCAGCACAACCTTGTGGGCCAAAGGGCCTGTATTGTGCTGTAGGTTTCTGTGTTTCTATGGCTTAGCAGTAACTGCTGATCATCAGCAGTTTCTTTCAGAAAAACAGGCTGCTATTGTTTAACTGGCATGCTAACCCTTTTACATACTTCATCATTCCCTCCTTTTGATCATTATATGATCAACAAAGCAGTAATTTTTACAGCGAAAGCGACCGAGTACAGCATTGAGTTATCAGTGGGCAAAAACAGCATACAACAGTAACTATAACAATGATAAGTACAACTATTAGGCCATAATGCAATATCATGCTCCACCTATTATTTAGACCCCTCGGTGAACCCGTGTAAAGCCTTCCCTACTTTCTTAATGTTGTTGATCTCCTTGGCAATGTGCTTGCAGAGGGACGTAATGTTAGTAGACTCATCGGGGATATAGGTGCAGCATTCTGTGCCAATGATAGCACAGGTTCCCCCTTTCTCAGCTGGGATAAAACCTAAAGCCGTCTGATTCTGTAGGACTGTTTGTCGGACGGCTAACATTTCCGTGATCATCTCAGCTGCCTGAGTCTGTGTGCCTAACAGAGCGCTGGCAGTTCATTTGTCAATTCCTCCAGGGCAGCTGCAAACTTAATGATTCCTTGGGAGTTCCTAGCCGTGCCGTAAGATGGGAAGGCAATCATCCAGAATCTCTCAGATTCCGTGATTCCCCGTGTCTGCCTCTGCCAGTCGGGGTGATCCTGCAGCTTGGACACTACCCTTAGGTTGGGGACTAAGTAAGCTAGATAACAGCATCCGCTCCATATTTTTCTGGGCAGGCTGCTGGTCCCACCTGTTGATCACTTCTTCAGGTAGCCACAAGTAGCCTTTATCCCCACAAACCCAATAGGTGCTAGTCAAAGGACGAAGGGAAAAGCCCGCCATTAACATTATAATTATAGATGCTGCATTTGCTGTTCCCCAGGAAAAGTTTCCCCTGGCGATTACAGCAACAAGTTGTATTTGCCACCCGGGCACGGGGCACACGTAGGTGCGGCCAAGAGGCTTCGGGGAGGAGGTCATATTCAACGAGGACCTGAGGTACCACCCTTCAAAACACTGACATTTGTAATCGTTCGGGGTCCCCTTGCAATTTGGGACTTCACTACCCCGGGTGTTATTAGAGAATCCCCAAGCAGAGAGTTCCTTGCTGGAACTGAGGGGGATCACTGACAACTGTGCCATAGTCTTTCCATGCAAGGGTACTTCAGTTCAGTTCAGTTTCAGTTTATTGTCATTTAGAAACCACATATGCAATGCAGTTAAAAAATGAGACAACGTTCCTCCAGAATGATATCACAAAAGCACATGACAAAACAGACTTCAACAGAAAATCCACATAATGTTTGGCAATCCCCAATCCAGAGTCTGGAGAGGCTGCTGCGTATTAATATCGCGTTACCATCTTAGTGTGTTCCCCGGAAAGGAGCTCCAAATCCACCAGACAAAACAAGACTACCCAGACACACCAAGTCAAGAGACCAACTCTACCATCCAACAAACCAAAAACTAAAGCTACAAGACCTGCACAAAACCACATAGTTACAACAGTGCAAACAATACCATAATTGATAAAAAACAGACCATGGGCACAGTAAAAATAGTCCAAAGATGTTAAAAGACGATAAGTTCGAAAGAAACCACCACACAATTTCCACAAGTCCTCAGGGTCCCGATAGACTCATCATCCCACGCAGGCAGCGGAAGGGAATACCCCCGCGATGGACTTCCACGGAGCCGGACTGAGCCTCACAGACGCAGCACACAATGAAAGCGCCCCGACCACAGTGGACTCTTAGTCCGTCAAACTTCCGAGCCTCCGACCAACCCCTCCGGCACAGCTTCTCTGAGCACCATCCTCTGCCGAGTGCATTTAGACACCCCCGCCAATGGCTACTAGCAACGCGACCCCGAGGACTGGGGGCCTGTTCTCAGCAGAGACCCGGACCTCACAGCAGCAGCAGCAACGAAGAAAGCCTTCCTGGAGATTTCCCGGTGTTCCTCCGTGCTCCCACATCCGTTTTTCATCAGATTAGGATTCCACACAGCACCCCGCTTAACAAATAACACATAACAGCTCCGGAGTGGCCGCTGCAAGCTGTGTCGTGCTGCCATCTTAGATGCCTCTTACTTGCACACATATCCAACGTTCCCCTGTTTCTTGGTGTTTGGCATAGTTGTACCAAAGGGACAGGAAAGCATTATGGGCGAGGGGATGTTTTGGCCATGGCATTTGGGGAACTATTCCCTGTGTGGACCTTGGGGAAAGCATGGTTCTAACCTGGGGGGAGCTGCCATGTCTTCGGTGGGCACTGCTTCCACCCTTATGTATGACTCTAGTTGACTGGAAGCCCACAAAAAGAAGGCAAAAGACAATGGCCCAGTACATGGTGAAGTTCCTAATAGGCTCCTTAGTCCGTAATTTTTTTACAGTCAGTACGATGTATCCACCGCGGTTGTCCTTCCAACTTGACTGCCGTGGGCGTGGTGAGCAGTATTTGGAATGGTCCCTTCCTCTGTTGCTCTAATTTGTCACGGCACCAGTTCTTAATTAGTACATAGTCCTCGGGTTCAGTGTTGGGGTAGTCGCCTTCTCTTGTCGTATGCCTGGCGCACCTGTGAGTGTAAGGCTTGGAGAATCTTAGTTAGGTAGCCCATTTATATCAAGAGTGGGAGGCTGTGCGGAACCCCATGGAGAGAAGATTTCAGCTGGTGGCAATCCCGTTTTTTCTCGGGGAGTTGCCCTCATATGGAATAATGCTAAAGGCAATACCTTTAACCAATTAAGTCCCGTTTCCTCTGTAAGTTTTGCCAATTTAGTTTTTAAGGTACCATTTACCCTTTCCACTACACCTGCAGCCTGGGGATGGTGAGAGCAATAAAATTGTTGTTTGATGGATAAGGCATTACAGATTTCCTCATTTACATTTGCTACAAAGTGGGGACTGTTATCTGAACTCAATATTTCTGGTAACCCATACTTCTCGCAACAGTTTTAGCTGCTGTCAGGGCTGTATTATTCGTGGCAGTGATTGCCTTGATCCATCGGCTAAACACATCTATGATCACTAAGCAATATTTGTAACAATATGCTCTAGGTAGTTCAATTAAATTAATTTGTAAACATGAAAAGGGGCCTCCACGTAAGGGAGTGGCGCCCGACACACAGGGTGTCTCCTTTCCCACATTATTCTTACGACATGCTTTAGTCCTCTTTGTTGCCGCTTACTGCAATTTCGAATGCCACTATGTTTGCAGCAAACTGCTTACCCTTCTGACCTTACCAAGGTGAGTACAAGTATGTATATACAAGGAGGATTGGTAGAAACTGGTTAGGGACACAGACCTGTCCTGCAGGGGTGTACCAGAGGCCTGTCACAGGACCCTCCTTACAGCCCATCTGTGACCATAGTCTGTGTTCCTCTTCAGGGGCGTCCCCCTGAAACGTATGTATGACTTGCATGTCTGGCATACCTGTGCTGTCTGAGAGGCACAAGGGGTTTTGGTGGGGCCCTGATGGGACTATAATTTCGAGTGTGCTTCGGTGGAGACGTTATCAGTCTGACAGGTATCAGCAGAGCATTTGATAATGGCGCTGGTATCTGGCGACTCTGCGCGTGCTCTCCCGAGCAAACTGCCCTCTACACTATCCCATACCCGAGAAACCCTCCTAAACCTCCAATTTGCTGCATCTAGCAAGATCAACAACACCCTCACGAAGCTACTGACCCAGCTGGAGATCACCGACGCACCAGAATCGCTTCTTCAACTTCAGACCTTATCTGGACCCGATTGTCGAGGCCTGGTCTGAGGTCCACCACGTTCCCGGAGACCCGCGGCCTGCTACTGTGTCGGAGCGCCTAGAGACATGGCCCATTCCGACCAGCACCTCTCCGAAGCAGACGACCACACAGAAGTGATGTCAGAGACCTCAAGGTACCCCAGACGCTTCCCCGGAGCGACCACCGTAGAGCCCCATTGGTGGCCATCCACAGCTGCTGGAAGTGATGCCTCTGCCGCCGACTTCGGAAATTGAGCCCGGGGCTCGGCTGGAGCGGAGGCCTCTGCAACTGTGACTCAGCCGGCAGCCCGGCCCTCCATGATTAAGTGTCAGCTTTGGGGCCCGACCCGATCGACAGCCAGGGCCCCTGGCAGTTGGAAGTGGCAGCGGAGCCCCCCCCGTCACTCGGACCGACCTGGAGCACAGATGATGCGACCCACCGATTGATCCCTGTGGGTCACGTCCACCAACCTCAAAGAGCTGCCAACAACACACTGCATCAATGGAAACCTGTAAAGATGCTCTATTTACCGAGGAAGCAGGGGAAGAGAGCTGGGCGGAGGGGCTTTAGGGTCCCTCTGCCCACCAGCCTACTAGCTAATGTGCAAGCCATTGAGAACAAGGTGGATGATCTTAAAGGGAGCCTCACCTGCAGGGAGATGTAGAACTGCTGTGTATCCTGTTTCACGGAGACCTGGCTCTCCCCTGCCACCCCCGACTGTGCCATCCGACCAGAGGGATTTTTGATCCATCGGATGGACCGCACGGCGTCGTCGGGCAAGATGAAGGGAGGTGATGTCTGCCTACTGATCAATACTGCGTGGTGCTCAGACACAGTGGCTCCTGCAGTCCGGACCTGGAACATCTGTCGGTGAAGTGTCGTCCCTATTATCTGCCACAGGAATCCACTTTGGTCATACTGACAGTGGTCTACATTCGCCCCCAGCGTATGCTATGAATACACTGTATGCCAACATCAGTGAGACCAGGTATCCAGAGGCTTTGCTCATTACAGCCGGGGACTTTAACCAGGCCAACCATAGAAAAGTGCTGCCAAAATTATACCAACATGTCTCCTGCTCCTCTAGAGGCCCGAATATACTTGACCACTGCTACACAGCAGTCAAGGATGCCTGCCGTTCTGTCCAACGACCTCACTTCGGAAAATCGGACCATCAGTCCGTACTCCTCCTCCCGGCTTACAAACAGAAACTAAAGTGGGAGGTCACGGTGTCAAAAGTGGTGTCACGTTGGACAGAGGAAACTGGTGAGATCCTCCATGACTGCTTTGAATCAGTAGACTGGTTAGTATTCAAGGACTTGGCAGCTAACCTTGATGAGTATGCCTCAGCTGTCATGGACTTTATCTGGAGATGCACAGAGGACTGTGTGTCTTGCAAAATGAGCCGGGTATTCCCTAACTAGAAACCTTGAATGAATTATGAGGTCCAGTCCCTTTTGAAGGCTAGAGCTGCGGCTTTTAAGTCCGGGGATACCCGTTGCTACACGGAATCCAGGCATGAGCTCCGGAAAGCCATTAAGGGCACCAAGAGGCAATATCGAGCCAAGTTGGAAGCCCAGGCTAATCAGAGGGATGCCAGTAGACTATGGCAGGGTCTAAAT